>NW_026948533.1:0-167373 GCF_035770615.1 Melospiza melodia melodia
CTGTTTTGGACAACTTTTCTTTTCTTCCTGCCAAACACTTGGCAGACATCCGTGCAACTTCTAGAACACGATGGGAGATGTTTTCTGTGCTGGCACAGTTTTTCCTAGCCAGACATAGTGGAAAAGCTTGTTGCCGAGGTGTAGATGAGAAGAGGAGCTAAAGAGGAAGGTAGGATGCTCTCCGGAGGTAAGAGCCGCTGCCGGGCGTCTTTCGGCAGAAGCCGCGCTAAGGAGAGCGCTGTGAGCGGCACAATCGTCTTTGCGCGAAGAAGCCGCTTCTTGGGCTCCGGCAGCCGGCGAGAGCGGCAGCTTCGGGAAGGTGAAGAAGCAAGCTGTACAACACTGGGATTGTGTGCGCACCTTGCCAACTGATAGAAAACAGTACCTTTGCACTCTCCTGACTTTTCCAATCACAGGAACATTCGATTGGAAGCTGTTTTGGACAACTTTTCTTTTCTTCCTGCCAAACACTTGGCAGACATCCGTGCAACTTCTAGAACACGATGGGAGATGTTTTCTGTGCTGGCACAGTTTTTCCTAGCCAGACATAGTGGAAAAGCTTGTTGCCGAGGTGTAGATGAGAAGAGGAGCTAAAGAGGAAGGTAGGATGCTCTCCGGAGGTAAGAGCCGCTGCCGGGCGTCTTTCGGCAGAAGCCGCGCTAAGGAGAGCACTGTGAGCGGCACAATCGTCTTTGCGCGAAGAAGCCGCTTCTTGGGCTCCGGCAGCCGGCGAGAGCGGCAGCTTCGGGAAGGTGAAGAAGCAAGCTGTACAACACTGGGATTGTGTGCGCACCTTGCCAACTGATAGAAAACAGTACCTTTGCACTCTCCTGACTTTTCCAATCACAGGAACATTCGATTGGAAGCTGTTTTGGACAACTTTTCTTTTCTTCCTGCCAAACACTTGGCAGACATCCGTGCAACTTCTAGAACACGATGGGAGATGTTTTCTGTGCTGGCACAGTTTTTCCTAGCCAGACATAGTGGAAAAGCTTGTTGCCGAGGTGTAGATGAGAAGAGGAGCTAAAGAGGAAGGTAGGATGCTCTCCGGAGGTAAGAGCCGCTGCCGGGCGTCTTTCGGCAGAAGCCGCGCTAAGGAGAGCGCTGTGAGCGGCACAATCGTCTTTGCGCGAAGAAGCCGCTTCTTGGGCTCCGGCAGCCGGCGAGAGCGGCAGCTTCGGGAAGGTGAAGAAGCAAGCTGTACAACACTGGGATTGTGTGCGCACCTTGCCAACTGATAGAAAACAGTACCTTTGCACTCTCCTGACTTTTCCAATCACAGGAACATTCGATTGGAAGCTGTTTTGGACAACTTTTCTTTTCTTCCTGCCAAACACTTGGCAGACATCCGTGCAACTTCTAGAACACGATGGGAGATGTTTTCTGTGCTGGCACAGTTTTTCCTAGCCAGACATAGTGGAAAAGCTTGTTGCCGAGGTGTAGATGAGAAGAGGAGCTAAAGAGGAAGGTAGGATGCTCTCCGGAGGTAAGAGCCGCTGCCGGGCGTCTTTCGGCAGAAGCCGCGCTAAGGAGAGCACTGTGAGCGGCACAATCGTCTTTGCGCGAAGAAGCCGCTTCTTGGGCTCCGGCAGCCGGCGAGAGCGGCAGCTTCGGGAAGGTGAAGAAGCAAGCTGTACAACACTGGGATTGTGTGCGCACCTTGCCAACTGATAGAAAACAGTACCTTTGCACTCTCCTGACTTTTCCAATCACAGGAACATTCGATTGGAAGCTGTTTTGGACAACTTTTCTTTTCTTCCTGCCAAACACTTGGCAGACATCCGTGCAACTTCTAGAACACGATGGGAGATGTTTTCTGTGCTGGCACAGTTTTTCCTAGCCAGACATAGTGGAAAAGCTTGTTGCCGTGAGGTAGATGAGAAGAGGAGCTAAAGAGGAAGGTAGGATGCTCTCCGGAGGTAAGAGCCGCTGCCGGGCGTCTTTCGGCAGAAGCCGCGCTAAGGAGAGCGCTGTGAGCGGCACAATCGTCTTTGCGCGAAGAAGCCGCTTCTTGGGCTCCGGCAGCCGGCGAGAGCGGCAGCTTCGGGAAGGTGAAGAAGCAAGCTGTACAACACTGGGATTGTGTGCGCACCTTGCCAACTGATAGAAAACAGTACCTTTGCACTCTCCTGACTTTTCCAATCACAGGAACATTCGATTGGAAGCTGTTTTGGACAACTTTTCTTTTCTTCCTGCCAAACACTTGGCAGACATCCGTGCAACTTCTAGAACACGATGGGAGATGTTTTCTGTGCTGGCACAGTTTTTCCTAGCCAGACATAGTGGAAAAGCTTGTTGCCGAGGTGTAGATGAGAAGAGGAGCTAAAGAGGAAGGTAGGATGCTCTCCGGAGGTAAGAGCCGCTGCCGGGCGTCTTTCGGCAGAAGCCGCGCTAAGGAGAGCACTGTGAGCGGCACAATCGTCTTTGCGCGAAGAAGCCGCTTCTTGGGCTCCGGCAGCCGGCGAGAGCGGCAGCTTCGGGAAGGTGAAGAAGCAAGCTGTACAACACTGGGATTGTGTGCGCACCTTGCCAACTGATAGAAAACAGTACCTTTGCACTCTCCTGACTTTTCCAATCACAGGAACATTCGATTGGAAGCTGTTTTGGACAACTTTTCTTTTCTTCCTGCCAAACACTTGGCAGACATCCGTGCAACTTCTAGAACACGATGGGAGATGTTTTCTGTGCTGGCACAGTTTTTCCTAGCCAGACATAGTGGAAAAGCTTGTTGCCGAGGTGTAGATGAGAAGAGGAGCTAAAGAGGAAGGTAGGATGCTCTCCGGAGGTAAGAGCCGCTGCCGGGCGTCTTTCGGCAGAAGCCGCGCTAAGGAGAGCACTGTGAGCGGCACAATCGTCTTTGCGCGAAGAAGCCGCTTCTTGGGCTCCGGCAGCCGGCGAGAGCGGCAGCTTCGGGAAGGTGAAGAAGCAAGCTGTACAACACTGGGATTGTGTGCGCACCTTGCCAACTGATAGAAAACAGTACCTTTGCACTCTCCTGACTTTTCCAATCACAGGAACATTCGATTGGAAGCTGTTTTGGACAACTTTTCTTTTCTTCCTGCCAAACACTTGGCAGACATCCGTGCAACTTCTAGAACACGATGGGAGATGTTTTCTGTGCTGGCACAGTTTTTCCTAGCCAGACATAGTGGAAAAGCTTGTTGCCGTGAGGTAGATGAGAAGAGGAGCTAAAGAGGAAGGTAGGATGCTCTCCGGAGGTAAGAGCCGCTGCCGGGCGTCTTTCGGCAGAAGCCGCGCTAAGGAGAGCACTGTGAGCGGCACAATCGTCTTTGCGCGAAGAAGCCGCTTCTTGGGCTCCGGCAGCCGGCGAGAGCGGCAGCTTCGGGAAGGTGAAGAAGCAAGCTGTACAACACTGGGATTGTGTGCGCACCTTGCCAACTGATAGAAAACAGTACCTTTGCACTCTCCTGACTTTTCCAATCACAGGAACATTCGATTGGAAGCTGTTTTGGACAACTTTTCTTTTCTTCCTGCCAAACACTTGGCAGACATCCGTGCAACTTCTAGAACACGATGGGAGATGTTTTCTGTGCTGGCACAGTTTTTCCTAGCCAGACATAGTGGAAAAGCTTGTTGCCGAGGTGTAGATGAGAAGAGGAGCTAAAGAGGAAGGTAGGATGCTCTCCGGAGGTAAGAGCCGCTGCCGGGCGTCTTTCGGCAGAAGCCGCGCTAAGGAGAGCGCTGTGAGCGGCACAATCGTCTTTGCGCGAAGAAGCCGCTTCTTGGGCTCCGGCAGCCGGCGAGAGCGGCAGCTTCGGGAAGGTGAAGAAGCAAGCTGTACAACACTGGGATTGTGTGCGCACCTTGCCAACTGATAGAAAACAGTACCTTTGCACTCTCCTGACTTTTCCAATCACAGGAACATTCGATTGGAAGCTGTTTTGGACAACTTTTCTTTTCTTCCTGCCAAACACTTGGCAGACATCCGTGCAACTTCTAGAACACGATGGGAGATGTTTTCTGTGCTGGCACAGTTTTTCCTAGCCAGACATAGTGGAAAAGCTTGTTGCCGAGGTGTAGATGAGAAGAGGAGCTAAAGAGGAAGGTAGGATGCTCTCCGGAGGTAAGAGCCGCTGCCGGGCGTCTTTCGGCAGAAGCCGCGCTAAGGAGAGCACTGTGAGCGGCACAATCGTCTTTGCGCGAAGAAGCCGCTTCTTGGGCTCCGGCAGCCGGCGAGAGCGGCAGCTTCGGGAAGGTGAAGAAGCAAGCTGTACAACACTGGGATTGTGTGCGCACCTTGCCAACTGATAGAAAACAGTACCTTTGCACTCTCCTGACTTTTCCAATCACAGGAACATTCGATTGGAAGCTGTTTTGGACAACTTTTCTTTTCTTCCTGCCAAACACTTGGCAGACATCCGTGCAACTTCTAGAACACGATGGGAGATGTTTTCTGTGCTGGCACAGTTTTTCCTAGCCAGACATAGTGGAAAAGCTTGTTGCCGTGAGGTAGATGAGAAGAGGAGCTAAAGAGGAAGGTAGGATGCTCTCCGGAGGTAAGAGCCGCTGCCGGGCGTCTTTCGGCAGAAGCCGCGCTAAGGAGAGCGCTGTGAGCGGCACAATCGTCTTTGCGCGAAGAAGCCGCTTCTTGGGCTCCGGCAGCCGGCGAGAGCGGCAGCTTCGGGAAGGTGAAGAAGCAAGCTGTACAACACTGGGATTGTGTGCGCACCTTGCCAACTGATAGAAAACAGTACCTTTGCACTCTCCTGACTTTTCCAATCACAGGAACATTCGATTGGAAGCTGTTTTGGACAACTTTTCTTTTCTTCCTGCCAAACACTTGGCAGACATCCGTGCAACTTCTAGAACACGATGGGAGATGTTTTCTGTGCTGGCACAGTTTTTCCTAGCCAGACATAGTGGAAAAGCTTGTTGCCGAGGTGTAGATGAGAAGAGGAGCTAAAGAGGAAGGTAGGATGCTCTCCGGAGGTAAGAGCCGCTGCCGGGCGTCTTTCGGCAGAAGCCGCGCTAAGGAGAGCACTGTGAGCGGCACAATCGTCTTTGCGCGAAGAAGCCGCTTCTTGGGCTCCGGCAGCCGGCGAGAGCGGCAGCTTCGGGAAGGTGAAGAAGCAAGCTGTACAACACTGGGATTGTGTGCGCACCTTGCCAACTGATAGAAAACAGTACCTTTGCACTCTCCTGACTTTTCCAATCACAGGAACATTCGATTGGAAGCTGTTTTGGACAACTTTTCTTTTCTTCCTGCCAAACACTTGGCAGACATCCGTGCAACTTCTAGAACACGATGGGAGATGTTTTCTGTGCTGGCACAGTTTTTCCTAGCCAGACATAGTGGAAAAGCTTGTTGCCGAGGTGTAGATGAGAAGAGGAGCTAAAGAGGAAGGTAGGATGCTCTCCGGAGGTAAGAGCCGCTGCCGGGCGTCTTTCGGCAGAAGCCGCGCTAAGGAGAGCACTGTGAGCGGCACAATCGTCTTTGCGCGAAGAAGCCGCTTCTTGGGCTCCGGCAGCCGGCGAGAGCGGCAGCTTCGGGAAGGTGAAGAAGCAAGCTGTACAACACTGGGATTGTGTGCGCACCTTGCCAACTGATAGAAAACAGTACCTTTGCACTCTCCTGACTTTTCCAATCACAGGAACATTCGATTGGAAGCTGTTTTGGACAACTTTTCTTTTCTTCCTGCCAAACACTTGGCAGACATCCGTGCAACTTCTAGAACACGATGGGAGATGTTTTCTGTGCTGGCACAGTTTTTCCTAGCCAGACATAGTGGAAAAGCTTGTTGCCGTGAGGTAGATGAGAAGAGGAGCTAAAGAGGAAGGTAGGATGCTCTCCGGAGGTAAGAGCCGCTGCCGGGCGTCTTTCGGCAGAAGCCGCGCTAAGGAGAGCACTGTGAGCGGCACAATCGTCTTTGCGCGAAGAAGCCGCTTCTTGGGCTCCGGCAGCCGGCGAGAGCGGCAGCTTCGGGAAGGTGAAGAAGCAAGCTGTACAACACTGGGATTGTGTGCGCACCTTGCCAACTGATAGAAAACAGTACCTTTGCACTCTCCTGACTTTTCCAATCACAGGAACATTCGATTGGAAGCTGTTTTGGACAACTTTTCTTTTCTTCCTGCCAAACACTTGGCAGACATCCGTGCAACTTCTAGAACACGATGGGAGATGTTTTCTGTGCTGGCACAGTTTTTCCTAGCCAGACATAGTGGAAAAGCTTGTTGCCGAGGTGTAGATGAGAAGAGGAGCTAAAGAGGAAGGTAGGATGCTCTCCGGAGGTAAGAGCCGCTGCCGGGCGTCTTTCGGCAGAAGCCGCGCTAAGGAGAGCGCTGTGAGCGGCACAATCGTCTTTGCGCGAAGAAGCCGCTTCTTGGGCTCCGGCAGCCGGCGAGAGCGGCAGCTTCGGGAAGGTGAAGAAGCAAGCTGTACAACACTGGGATTGTGTGCGCACCTTGCCAACTGATAGAAAACAGTACCTTTGCACTCTCCTGACTTTTCCAATCACAGGAACATTCGATTGGAAGCTGTTTTGGACAACTTTTCTTTTCTTCCTGCCAAACACTTGGCAGACATCCGTGCAACTTCTAGAACACGATGGGAGATGTTTTCTGTGCTGGCACAGTTTTTCCTAGCCAGACATAGTGGAAAAGCTTGTTGCCGAGGTGTAGATGAGAAGAGGAGCTAAAGAGGAAGGTAGGATGCTCTCCGGAGGTAAGAGCCGCTGCCGGGCGTCTTTCGGCAGAAGCCGCGCTAAGGAGAGCACTGTGAGCGGCACAATCGTCTTTGCGCGAAGAAGCCGCTTCTTGGGCTCCGGCAGCCGGCGAGAGCGGCAGCTTCGGGAAGGTGAAGAAGCAAGCTGTACAACACTGGGATTGTGTGCGCACCTTGCCAACTGATAGAAAACAGTACCTTTGCACTCTCCTGACTTTTCCAATCACAGGAACATTCGATTGGAAGCTGTTTTGGACAACTTTTCTTTTCTTCCTGCCAAACACTTGGCAGACATCCGTGCAACTTCTAGAACACGATGGGAGATGTTTTCTGTGCTGGCACAGTTTTTCCTAGCCAGACATAGTGGAAAAGCTTGTTGCCGTGAGGTAGATGAGAAGAGGAGCTAAAGAGGAAGGTAGGATGCTCTCCGGAGGTAAGAGCCGCTGCCGGGCGTCTTTCGGCAGAAGCCGCGCTAAGGAGAGCACTGTGAGCGGCACAATCGTCTTTGCGCGAAGAAGCCGCTTCTTGGGCTCCGGCAGCCGGCGAGAGCGGCAGCTTCGGGAAGGTGAAGAAGCAAGCTGTACAACACTGGGATTGTGTGCGCACCTTGCCAACTGATAGAAAACAGTACCTTTGCACTCTCCTGACTTTTCCAATCACAGGAACATTCGATTGGAAGCTGTTTTGGACAACTTTTCTTTTCTTCCTGCCAAACACTTGGCAGACATCCGTGCAACTTCTAGAACACGATGGGAGATGTTTTCTGTGCTGGCACAGTTTTTCCTAGCCAGACATAGTGGAAAAGCTTGTTGCCGAGGTGTAGATGAGAAGAGGAGCTAAAGAGGAAGGTAGGATGCTCTCCGGAGGTAAGAGCCGCTGCCGGGCGTCTTTCGGCAGAAGCCGCGCTAAGGAGAGCGCTGTGAGCGGCACAATCGTCTTTGCGCGAAGAAGCCGCTTCTTGGGCTCCGGCAGCCGGCGAGAGCGGCAGCTTCGGGAAGGTGAAGAAGCAAGCTGTACAACACTGGGATTGTGTGCGCACCTTGCCAACTGATAGAAAACAGTACCTTTGCACTCTCCTGACTTTTCCAATCACAGGAACATTCGATTGGAAGCTGTTTTGGACAACTTTTCTTTTCTTCCTGCCAAACACTTGGCAGACATCCGTGCAACTTCTAGAACACGATGGGAGATGTTTTCTGTGCTGGCACAGTTTTTCCTAGCCAGACATAGTGGAAAAGCTTGTTGCCGAGGTGTAGATGAGAAGAGGAGCTAAAGAGGAAGGTAGGATGCTCTCCGGAGGTAAGAGCCGCTGCCGGGCGTCTTTCGGCAGAAGCCGCGCTAAGGAGAGCACTGTGAGCGGCACAATCGTCTTTGCGCGAAGAAGCCGCTTCTTGGGCTCCGGCAGCCGGCGAGAGCGGCAGCTTCGGGAAGGTGAAGAAGCAAGCTGTACAACACTGGGATTGTGTGCGCACCTTGCCAACTGATAGAAAACAGTACCTTTGCACTCTCCTGACTTTTCCAATCACAGGAACATTCGATTGGAAGCTGTTTTGGACAACTTTTCTTTTCTTCCTGCCAAACACTTGGCAGACATCCGTGCAACTTCTAGAACACGATGGGAGATGTTTTCTGTGCTGGCACAGTTTTTCCTAGCCAGACATAGTGGAAAAGCTTGTTGCCGTGAGGTAGATGAGAAGAGGAGCTAAAGAGGAAGGTAGGATGCTCTCCGGAGGTAAGAGCCGCTGCCGGGCGTCTTTCGGCAGAAGCCGCGCTAAGGAGAGCACTGTGAGCGGCACAATCGTCTTTGCGCGAAGAAGCCGCTTCTTGGGCTCCGGCAGCCGGCGAGAGCGGCAGCTTCGGGAAGGTGAAGAAGCAAGCTGTACAACACTGGGATTGTGTGCGCACCTTGCCAACTGATAGAAAACAGTACCTTTGCACTCTCCTGACTTTTCCAATCACAGGAACATTCGATTGGAAGCTGTTTTGGACAACTTTTCTTTTCTTCCTGCCAAACACTTGGCAGACATCCGTGCAACTTCTAGAACACGATGGGAGATGTTTTCTGTGCTGGCACAGTTTTTCCTAGCCAGACATAGTGGAAAAGCTTGTTGCCGAGGTGTAGATGAGAAGAGGAGCTAAAGAGGAAGGTAGGATGCTCTCCGGAGGTAAGAGCCGCTGCCGGGCGTCTTTCGGCAGAAGCCGCGCTAAGGAGAGCGCTGTGAGCGGCACAATCGTCTTTGCGCGAAGAAGCCGCTTCTTGGGCTCCGGCAGCCGGCGAGAGCGGCAGCTTCGGGAAGGTGAAGAAGCAAGCTGTACAACACTGGGATTGTGTGCGCACCTTGCCAACTGATAGAAAACAGTACCTTTGCACTCTCCTGACTTTTCCAATCACAGGAACATTCGATTGGAAGCTGTTTTGGACAACTTTTCTTTTCTTCCTGCCAAACACTTGGCAGACATCCGTGCAACTTCTAGAACACGATGGGAGATGTTTTCTGTGCTGGCACAGTTTTTCCTAGCCAGACATAGTGGAAAAGCTTGTTGCCGAGGTGTAGATGAGAAGAGGAGCTAAAGAGGAAGGTAGGATGCTCTCCGGAGGTAAGAGCCGCTGCCGGGCGTCTTTCGGCAGAAGCCGCGCTAAGGAGAGCACTGTGAGCGGCACAATCGTCTTTGCGCGAAGAAGCCGCTTCTTGGGCTCCGGCAGCCGGCGAGAGCGGCAGCTTCGGGAAGGTGAAGAAGCAAGCTGTACAACACTGGGATTGTGTGCGCACCTTGCCAACTGATAGAAAACAGTACCTTTGCACTCTCCTGACTTTTCCAATCACAGGAACATTCGATTGGAAGCTGTTTTGGACAACTTTTCTTCCTGCCAAACACTTGGCAGACATCCGTGCAACTTCTAGAACACGATGGGAGATGTTTTCTGTGCTGGCACAGTTTTTCCTAGCCAGACATAGTGGAAAAGCTTGTTGCCGAGGTGTAGATGAGAAGAGGAGCTAAAGAGGAAGGTAGGATGCTCTCCGGAGGTAAGAGCCGCTGCCGGGCGTCTTTCGGCAGAAGCCGCGCTAAGGAGAGCACTGTGAGCGGCACAATCGTCTTTGCGCGAAGAAGCCGCTTCTTGGGCTCCGGCAGCCGGCGAGAGCGGCAGCTTCGGGAAGGTGAAGAAGCAAGCTGTACAACACTGGGATTGTGTGCGCACCTTGCCAACTGATAGAAAACAGTACCTTTGCACTCTCCTGACTTTTCCAATCACAGGAACATTCGATTGGAAGCTGTTTTGGACAACTTTTCTTTTCTTCCTGCCAAACACTTGGCAGACATCCGTGCAACTTCTAGAACACGATGGGAGATGTTTTCTGTGCTGGCACAGTTTTTCCTAGCCAGACATAGTGGAAAAGCTTGTTGCCGAGGTGTAGATGAGAAGAGGAGCTAAAGAGGAAGGTAGGATGCTCTCCGGAGGTAAGAGCCGCTGCCGGGCGTCTTTCGGCAGAAGCCGCGCTAAGGAGAGCGCTGTGAGCGGCACAATCGTCTTTGCGCGAAGAAGCCGCTTCTTGGGCTCCGGCAGCCGGCGAGAGCGGCAGCTTCGGGAAGGTGAAGAAGCAAGCTGTACAACACTGGGATTGTGTGCGCACCTTGCCAACTGATAGAAAACAGTACCTTTGCACTCTCCTGACTTTTCCAATCACAGGAACATTCGATTGGAAGCTGTTTTGGACAACTTTTCTTTTCTTCCTGCCAAACACTTGGCAGACATCCGTGCAACTTCTAGAACACGATGGGAGATGTTTTCTGTGCTGGCACAGTTTTTCCTAGCCAGACATAGTGGAAAAGCTTGTTGCCGAGGTGTAGATGAGAAGAGGAGCTAAAGAGGAAGGTAGGATGCTCTCCGGAGGTAAGAGCCGCTGCCGGGCGTCTTTCGGCAGAAGCCGCGCTAAGGAGAGCGCTGTGAGCGGCACAATCGTCTTTGCGCGAAGAAGCCGCTTCTTGGGCTCCGGCAGCCGGCGAGAGCGGCAGCTTCGGGAAGGTGAAGAAGCAAGCTGTACAACACTGGGATTGTGTGCGCACCTTGCCAACTGATAGAAAACAGTACCTTTGCACTCTCCTGACTTTTCCAATCACAGGAACATTCGATTGGAAGCTGTTTTGGACAACTTTTCTTTTCTTCCTGCCAAACACTTGGCAGACATCCGTGCAACTTCTAGAACACGATGGGAGATGTTTTCTGTGCTGGCACAGTTTTTCCTAGCCAGACATAGTGGAAAAGCTTGTTGCCGAGGTGTAGATGAGAAGAGGAGCTAAAGAGGAAGGTAGGATGCTCTCCGGAGGTAAGAGCCGCTGCCGGGCGTCTTTCGGCAGAAGCCGCGCTAAGGAGAGCACTGTGAGCGGCACAATCGTCTTTGCGCGAAGAAGCCGCTTCTTGGGCTCCGGCAGCCGGCGAGAGCGGCAGCTTCGGGAAGGTGAAGAAGCAAGCTGTACAACACTGGGATTGTGTGCGCACCTTGCCAACTGATAGAAAACAGTACCTTTGCACTCTCCTGACTTTTCCAATCACAGGAACATTCGATTGGAAGCTGTTTTGGACAACTTTTCTTTTCTTCCTGCCAAACACTTGGCAGACATCCGTGCAACTTCTAGAACACGATGGGAGATGTTTTCTGTGCTGGAACAGTTTTTCCTAGCCAGACATAGTGGAAAAGCTTGTTGCCGAGGTGTAGATGAGAAGAGGAGCTAAAGAGGAAGGTAGGATGCTCTCCGGAGGTAAGAGCCGCTGCCGGGCGTCTTTCGGCAGAAGCCGCGCTAAGGAGAGCACTGTGAGCGGCACAATCGTCTTTGCGCGAAGAAGCCGCTTCTTGGGCTCCGGCAGCCGGCGAGAGCGGCAGCTTCGGGAAGGTGAAGAAGCAAGCTGTACAACACTGGGATTGTGTGCGCACCTTGCCAACTGATAGAAAACAGTACCTTTGCACTCTCCTGACTTTTCCAATCACAGGAACATTCGATTGGAAGCTGTTTTGGACAACTTTTCTTTTCTTCCTGCCAAACACTTGGCAGACATCCGTGCAACTTCTAGAACACGATGGGAGATGTTTTCTGTGCTGGCACAGTTTTTCCTAGCCAGACATAGTGGAAAAGCTTGTTGCCGAGGTGTAGATGAGAAGAGGAGCTAAAGAGGAAGGTAGGATGCTCTCCGGAGGTAAGAGCCGCTGCCGGGCGTCTTTCGGCAGAAGCCGCGCTAAGGAGAGCACTGTGAGCGGCACAATCGTCTTTGCGCGAAGAAGCCGCTTCTTGGGCTCCGGCAGCCGGCGAGAGCGGCAGCTTCGGGAAGGTGAAGAAGCAAGCTGTACAACACTGGGATTGTGTGCGCACCTTGCCAACTGATAGAAAACAGTACCTTTGCACTCTCCTGACTTTTCCAATCACAGGAACATTCGATTGGAAGCTGTTTTGGACAACTTTTCTTTTCTTCCTGCCAAACACTTGGCAGACATCCGTGCAACTTCTAGAACACGATGGGAGATGTTTTCTGTGCTGGAACAGTTTTTCCTAGCCAGACATAGTGGAAAAGCTTGTTGCCGAGGTGTAGATGAGAAGAGGAGCTAAAGAGGAAGGTAGGATGCTCTCCGGAGGTAAGAGCCGCTGCCGGGCGTCTTTCGGCAGAAGCCGCGCTAAGGAGAGCACTGTGAGCGGCACAATCGTCTTTGCGCGAAGAAGCCGCTTCTTGGGCTCCGGCAGCCGGCGAGAGCGGCAGCTTGGGGAAGGTGAAGAAGCAAGCTGTACAACACTGGGATTGTGTGCGCACCTTGCCAACTGATAGAAAACAGTACCTTTGCACTCTCCTGACTTTTCCAATCACAGGAACATTCGATTGGAAGCTGTTTTGGACAACTTTTCTTTTCTTCCTGCCAAACACTTGGCAGACATCCGTGCAACTTCTAGAACACGATGGGAGATGTTTTCTGTGCTGGCACAGTTTTTCCTAGCCAGACATAGTGGAAAAGCTTGTTGCCGAGGTGTAGATGAGAAGAGGAGCTAAAGAGGAAGGTAGGATGCTCTCCGGAGGTAAGAGCCGCTGCCGGGCGTCTTTCGGCAGAAGCCGCGCTAAGGAGAGCGCTGTGAGCGGCACAATCGTCTTTGCGCGAAGAAGCCGCTTCTTGGGCTCCGGCAGCCGGCGAGAGCGGCAGCTTCGGGAAGGTGAAGAAGCAAGCTGTACAACACTGGGATTGTGTGCGCACCTTGCCAACTGATAGAAAACAGTACCTTTGCACTCTCCTGACTTTTCCAATCACAGGAACATTCGATTGGAAGCTGTTTTGGACAACTTTTCTTTTCTTCCTGCCAAACACTTGGCAGACATCCGTGCAACTTCTAGAACACGATGGGAGATGTTTTCTGTGCTGGCACAGTTTTTCCTAGCCAGACATAGTGGAAAAGCTTGTTGCCGAGGTGTAGATGAGAAGAGGAGCTAAAGAGGAAGGTAGGATGCTCTCCGGAGGTAAGAGCCGCTGCCGGGCGTCTTTCGGCAGAAGCCGCGCTAAGGAGAGCACTGTGAGCGGCACAATCGTCTTTGCGCGAAGAAGCCGCTTCTTGGGCTCCGGCAGCCGGCGAGAGCGGCAGCTTCGGGAAGGTGAAGAAGCAAGCTGTACAACACTGGGATTGTGTGCGCACCTTGCCAACTGATAGAAAACAGTACCTTTGCACTCTCCTGACTTTTCCAATCACAGGAACATTCGATTGGAAGCTGTTTTGGACAACTTTTCTTTTCTTCCTGCCAAACACTTGGCAGACATCCGTGCAACTTCTAGAACACGATGGGAGATGTTTTCTGTGCTGGCACAGTTTTTCCTAGCCAGACATAGTGGAAAAGCTTGTTGCCGAGGTGTAGATGAGAAGAGGAGCTAAAGAGGAAGGTAGGATGCTCTCCGGAGGTAAGAGCCGCTGCCGGGCGTCTTTCGGCAGAAGCCGCGCTAAGGAGAGCACTGTGAGCGGCACAATCGTCTTTGCGCGAAGAAGCCGCTTCTTGGGCTCCGGCAGCCGGCGAGAGCGGCAGCTTCGGGAAGGTGAAGAAGCAAGCTGTACAACACTGGGATTGTGTGCGCACCTTGCCAACTGATAGAAAACAGTACCTTTGCACTCTCCTGACTTTTCCAATCACAGGAACATTCGATTGGAAGCTGTTTTGGACAACTTTTCTTTTCTTCCTGCCAAACACTTGGCAGACATCCGTGCAACTTCTAGAACACGATGGGAGATGTTTTCTGTGCTGGCACAGTTTTTCCTAGCCAGACATAGTGGAAAAGCTTGTTGCCGAGGTGTAGATGAGAAGAGGAGCTAAAGAGGAAGGTAGGATGCTCTCCGGAGGTAAGAGCCGCTGCCGGGCGTCTTTCGGCAGAAGCCGCGCTAAGGAGAGCGCTGTGAGCGGCACAATCGTCTTTGCGCGAAGAAGCCGCTTCTTGGGCTCCGGCAGCCGGCGAGAGCGGCAGCTTCGGGAAGGTGAAGAAGCAAGCTGTACAACACTGGGATTGTGTGCGCACCTTGCCAACTGATAGAAAACAGTACCTTTGCACTCTCCTGACTTTTCCAATCACAGGAACATTCGATTGGAAGCTGTTTTGGACAACTTTTCTTTTCTTCCTGCCAAACACTTGGCAGACATCCGTGCAACTTCTAGAACACGATGGGAGATGTTTTCTGTGCTGGCACAGTTTTTCCTAGCCAGACATAGTGGAAAAGCTTGTTGCCGAGGTGTAGATGAGAAGAGGAGCTAAAGAGGAAGGTAGGATGCTCTCCGGAGGTAAGAGCCGCTGCCGGGCGTCTTTCGGCAGAAGCCGCGCTAAGGAGAGCACTGTGAGCGGCACAATCGTCTTTGCGCGAAGAAGCCGCTTCTTGGGCTCCGGCAGCCGGCGAGAGCGGCAGCTTCGGGAAGGTGAAGAAGCAAGCTGTACAACACTGGGATTGTGTGCGCACCTTGCCAACTGATAGAAAACAGTACCTTTGCACTCTCCTGACTTTTCCAATCACAGGAACATTCGATTGGAAGCTGTTTTGGACAACTTTTCTTTTCTTCCTGCCAAACACTTGGCAGACATCCGTGCAACTTCTAGAACACGATGGGAGATGTTTTCTGTGCTGGCACAGTTTTTCCTAGCCAGACATAGTGGAAAAGCTTGTTGCCGTGAGGTAGATGAGAAGAGGAGCTAAAGAGGAAGGTAGGATGCTCTCCGGAGGTAAGAGCCGCTGCCGGGCGTCTTTCGGCAGAAGCCGCGCTAAGGAGAGCACTGTGAGCGGCACAATCGTCTTTGCGCGAAGAAGCCGCTTCTTGGGCTCCGGCAGCCGGCGAGAGCGGCAGCTTCGGGAAGGTGAAGAAGCAAGCTGTACAACACTGGGATTGTGTGCGCACCTTGCCAACTGATAGAAAACAGTACCTTTGCACTCTCCTGACTTTTCCAATCACAGGAACATTCGATTGGAAGCTGTTTTGGACAACTTTTCTTTTCTTCCTGCCAAACACTTGGCAGACATCCGTGCAACTTCTAGAACACGATGGGAGATGTTTTCTGTGCTGGCACAGTTTTTCCTAGCCAGACATAGTGGAAAAGCTTGTTGCCGAGGTGTAGATGAGAAGAGGAGCTAAAGAGGAAGGTAGGATGCTCTCCGGAGGTAAGAGCCGCTGCCGGGCGTCTTTCGGCAGAAGCCGCGCTAAGGAGAGCGCTGTGAGCGGCACAATCGTCTTTGCGCGAAGAAGCCGCTTCTTGGGCTCCGGCAGCCGGCGAGAGCGGCAGCTTCGGGAAGGTGAAGAAGCAAGCTGTACAACACTGGGATTGTGTGCGCACCTTGCCAACTGATAGAAAACAGTACCTTTGCACTCTCCTGACTTTTCCAATCACAGGAACATTCGATTGGAAGCTGTTTTGGACAACTTTTCTTTTCTTCCTGCCAAACACTTGGCAGACATCCGTGCAACTTCTAGAACACGATGGGAGATGTTTTCTGTGCTGGCACAGTTTTTCCTAGCCAGACATAGTGGAAAAGCTTGTTGCCGAGGTGTAGATGAGAAGAGGAGCTAAAGAGGAAGGTAGGATGCTCTCCGGAGGTAAGAGCCGCTGCCGGGCGTCTTTCGGCAGAAGCCGCGCTAAGGAGAGCACTGTGAGCGGCACAATCGTCTTTGCGCGAAGAAGCCGCTTCTTGGGCTCCGGCAGCCGGCGAGAGCGGCAGCTTCGGGAAGGTGAAGAAGCAAGCTGTACAACACTGGGATTGTGTGCGCACCTTGCCAACTGATAGAAAACAGTACCTTTGCACTCTCCTGACTTTTCCAATCACAGGAACATTCGATTGGAAGCTGTTTTGGACAACTTTTCTTTTCTTCCTGCCAAACACTTGGCAGACATCCGTGCAACTTCTAGAACACGATGGGAGATGTTTTCTGTGCTGGCACAGTTTTTCCTAGCCAGACATAGTGGAAAAGCTTGTTGCCGAGGTGTAGATGAGAAGAGGAGCTAAAGAGGAAGGTAGGATGCTCTCCGGAGGTAAGAGCCGCTGCCGGGCGTCTTTCGGCAGAAGCCGCGCTAAGGAGAGCACTGTGAGCGGCACAATCGTCTTTGCGCGAAGAAGCCGCTTCTTGGGCTCCGGCAGCCGGCGAGAGCGGCAGCTTCGGGAAGGTGAAGAAGCAAGCTGTACAACACTGGGATTGTGTGCGCACCTTGCCAACTGATAGAAAACAGTACCTTTGCACTCTCCTGACTTTTCCAATCACAGGAACATTCGATTGGAAGCTGTTTTGGACAACTTTTCTTTTCTTCCTGCCAAACACTTGGCAGACATCCGTGCAACTTCTAGAACACGATGGGAGATGTTTTCTGTGCTGGCACAGTTTTTCCTAGCCAGACATAGTGGAAAAGCTTGTTGCCGAGGTGTAGATGAGTAAGAGGAGCTAAAGAGGAAGGTAGGATGCTCTCCGGAGGTAAGAGCCGCTGCCGGGCGTCTTTCGGCAGAAGCCGCGCTAAGGAGAGCGCTGTGAGCGGCACAATCGTCTTTGCGCGAAGAAGCCGCTTCTTGGGCTCCGGCAGCCGGCGAGAGCGGCAGCTTCGGGAAGGTGAAGAAGCAAGCTGTACAACACTGGGATTGTGTGCGCACCTTGCCAACTGATAGAAAACAGTACCTTTGCACTCTCCTGACTTTTCCAATCACAGGAACATTCGATTGGAAGCTGTTTTGGACAACTTTTCTTTTCTTCCTGCCAAACACTTGGCAGACATCCGTGCAACTTCTAGAACACGATGGGAGATGTTTTCTGTGCTGGCACAGTTTTTCCTAGCCAGACATAGTGGAAAAGCTTGTTGCCGTGAGGTAGATGAGAAGAGGAGCTAAAGAGGAAGGTAGGATGCTCTCCGGAGGTAAGAGCCGCTGCCGGGCGTCTTTCGGCAGAAGCCGCGCTAAGGAGAGCACTGTGAGCGGCACAATCGTCTTTGCGCGAAGAAGCCGCTTCTTGGGCTCCGGCAGCCGGCGAGAGCGGCAGCTTCGGGAAGGTGAAGAAGCAAGCTGTACAACACTGGGATTGTGTGCGCACCTTGCCAACTGATAGAAAACAGTACCTTTGCACTCTCCTGACTTTTCCAATCACAGGAACATTCGATTGGAAGCTGTTTTGGACAACTTTTCTTTTCTTCCTGCCAAACACTTGGCAGACATCCGTGCAACTTCTAGAACACGATGGGAGATGTTTTCTGTGCTGGCACAGTTTTTCCTAGCCAGACATAGTGGAAAAGCTTGTTGCCGAGGTGTAGATGAGAAGAGGAGCTAAAGAGGAAGGTAGGATGCTCTCCGGAGGTAAGAGCCGCTGCCGGGCGTCTTTCGGCAGAAGCCGCGCTAAGGAGAGCGCTGTGAGCGGCACAATCGTCTTTGCGCGAAGAAGCCGCTTCTTGGGCTCCGGCAGCCGGCGAGAGCGGCAGCTTCGGGAAGGTGAAGAAGCAAGCTGTACAACACTGGGATTGTGTGCGCACCTTGCCAACTGATAGAAAACAGTACCTTTGCACTCTCCTGACTTTTCCAATCACAGGAACATTCGATTGGAAGCTGTTTTGGACAACTTTTCTTTTCTTCCTGCCAAACACTTGGCAGACATCCGTGCAACTTCTAGAACACGATGGGAGATGTTTTCTGTGCTGGCACAGTTTTTCCTAGCCAGACATAGTGGAAAAGCTTGTTGCCGAGGTGTAGATGAGAAGAGGAGCTAAAGAGGAAGGTAGGATGCTCTCCGGAGGTAAGAGCCGCTGCCGGGCGTCTTTCGGCAGAAGCCGCGCTAAGGAGAGCGCTGTGAGCGGCACAATCGTCTTTGCGCGAAGAAGCCGCTTCTTGGGCTCCGGCAGCCGGCGAGAGCGGCAGCTTCGGGAAGGTGAAGAAGCAAGCTGTACAACACTGGGATTGTGTGCGCACCTTGCCAACTGATAGAAAACAGTACCTTTGCACTCTCCTGACTTTTCCAATCACAGGAACATTCGATTGGAAGCTGTTTTGGACAACTTTTCTTTTCTTCCTGCCAAACACTTGGCAGACATCCGTGCAACTTCTAGAACACGATGGGAGATGTTTTCTGTGCTGGCACAGTTTTTCCTAGCCAGACATAGTGGAAAAGCTTGTTGCCGAGGTGTAGATGAGAAGAGGAGCTAAAGAGGAAGGTAGGATGCTCTCCGGAGGTAAGAGCCGCTGCCGGGCGTCTTTCGGCAGAAGCCGCGCTAAGGAGAGCACTGTGAGCGGCACAATCGTCTTTGCGCGAAGAAGCCGCTTCTTGGGCTCCGGCAGCCGGCGAGAGCGGCAGCTTCGGGAAGGTGAAGAAGCAAGCTGTACAACACTGGGATTGTGTGCGCACCTTGCCAACTGATAGAAAACAGTACCTTTGCACTCTCCTGACTTTTCCAATCACAGGAACATTCGATTGGAAGCTGTTTTGGACAACTTTTCTTTTCTTCCTGCCAAACACTTGGCAGACATCCGTGCAACTTCTAGAACACGATGGGAGATGTTTTCTGTGCTGGCACAGTTTTTCCTAGCCAGACATAGTGGAAAAGCTTGTTGCCGAGGTGTAGATGAGAAGAGGAGCTAAAGAGGAAGGTAGGATGCTCTCCGGAGGTAAGAGCCGCTGCCGGGCGTCTTTCGGCAGAAGCCGCGCTAAGGAGAGCGCTGTGAGCGGCACAATCGTCTTTGCGCGAAGAAGCCGCTTCTTGGGCTCCGGCAGCCGGCGAGAGCGGCAGCTTCGGGAAGGTGAAGAAGCAAGCTGTACAACACTGGGATTGTGTGCGCACCTTGCCAACTGATAGAAAACAGTACCTTTGCACTCTCCTGACTTTTCCAATCACAGGAACATTCGATTGGAAGCTGTTTTGGACAACTTTTCTTTTCTTCCTGCCAAACACTTGGCAGACATCCGTGCAACTTCTAGAACACGATGGGAGATGTTTTCTGTGCTGGCACAGTTTTTCCTAGCCAGACATAGTGGAAAAGCTTGTTGCCGAGGTGTAGATGAGAAGAGGAGCTAAAGAGGAAGGTAGGATGCTCTCCGGAGGTAAGAGCCGCTGCCGGGCGTCTTTCGGCAGAAGCCGCGCTAAGGAGAGCACTGTGAGCGGCACAATCGTCTTTGCGCGAAGAAGCCGCTTCTTGGGCTCCGGCAGCCGGCGAGAGCGGCAGCTTCGGGAAGGTGAAGAAGCAAGCTGTACAACACTGGGATTGTGTGCGCACCTTGCCAACTGATAGAAAACAGTACCTTTGCACTCTCCTGACTTTTCCAATCACAGGAACATTCGATTGGAAGCTGTTTTGGACAACTTTTCTTTTCTTCCTGCCAAACACTTGGCAGACATCCGTGCAACTTCTAGAACACGATGGGAGATGTTTTCTGTGCTGGCACAGTTTTTCCTAGCCAGACATAGTGGAAAAGCTTGTTGCCGAGGTGTAGATGAGAAGAGGAGCTAAAGAGGAAGGTAGGATGCTCTCCGGAGGTAAGAGCAGCTGCCGGGCGTCTTTCGGCAGAAGCCGCGTTAAGGAGAGCGCTGTGAGCGGCACAATCGTCTTTGCGCGAAGAAGCCGCTTCTTGGGCTCCGGCAGCCGGCGAGAGCGGCAGCTTCGGGAAGGTGAAGAAGCAAGCTGTACAACACTGGGATTGTGTGCGCACCTTGCCAACTGATAGAAAACAGTACCTTTGCACTCTCCTGACTTTTCCAATCACAGGAACATTCGATTGGAAGCTGTTTTGGACAACTTTTCTTTTCTTCCTGCCAAACACTTGGCAGACATCCGTGCAACTTCTAGAACACGATGGGAGATGTTTTCTGTGCTGGCACAGTTTTTCCTAGCCAGACATAGTGGAAAAGCTTGTTGCCGTGAGGTAGATGAGAAGAGGAGCTAAAGAGGAAGGTAGGATGCTCTCTGGAGGTAAGAGCCGCTGCCGGGCGTCTTTCGGCAGAAGCCGCGCTAAGGAGAGCACTGTGAGCGGCACAATCGTCTTTGCGCGAAGAAGCCGCTTCTTGGGCTCCGGCAGCCGGCGAGAGTGGCAGCTTCGGGAAGGTGAAGAAGCAAGCTGTACAACACTGGGATTGTGTGCGCACCTTGCCAACTGATAGAAAACAGTACCTTTGCACTCTCCTGACTTTTCCAATCACAGGAACATTCGATTGGAAGCTGTTTTGGACAACTTTTCTTTTCTTCCTGCCAAACACTTGGCAGACATCCGTGCAACTTCTAGAACACGATAGGAGATGTTTTCTGTGCTGGCACAGTTTTTCCTAGCCAGACATAGTGGAAAAGCTTGTTGCCGAGGTGTAGATGAGAGAAGAGGAGCTAAAGAGGAAGGTAGGATGCTCTCCGGAGGTAAGAGCCGCTGCCGGGCGTCTTTCGGCAGAAGCCGCGCTAAGGAGAGCGCTGTGAGCGGCACAATCGTCTTTGCGCGAAGAAGCCGCTTCTTGGGCTCCGGCAGCCGGCGAGAGCGGCAGCTTCGGGAAGGTGAAGAAGCAAGCTGTACAACACTGGGATTGTGTGCGCACCTTGCCAACTGATAGAAAACAGTACCTTTGCACTCTCCTGACTTTTCCAATCACAGGAACATTCGATTGGAAGCTGTTTTGGACAACTTTTCTTTTCTTCCTGCCAAACACTTGGCAGACATCCGTGCAACTTCTAGAACACGATGGGAGATGTTTTCTGTGCTGGCACAGTTTTTCCTAGCCAGACATAGTGGAAAAGCTTTTTGCCGAGGTGTAGATGAGAAGAGGAGCTAAAGAGGAAGGTAGGATGCTCTCCGGAGGTAAGAGCCGCTGCCGGGCGTCTTTCGGCAGAAGCCGCGCTAAGGAGAGCGCTGTGAGCGGCACAATCGTCTTTGCGCGAAGAAGCCGCTTCTTGGGCTCCGGCAGCCGGCGAGAGCGGCAGCTTCGGGAAGGTGAAGAAGCAAGCTGTACAACACTGGGATTGTGTGCGCACCTTGCCAACTGATAGAAAACAGTACCTTTGCACTCTCCTGACTTTTCCAATCACAGGAACATTCGATTGGAAGCTGTTTTGGACAACTTTTCTTTTCTTCCTGCCAAACACTTGGCAGACATCCGTGCAACTTCTAGAACACGATGGGAGATGTTTTCTGTGCTGGCACAGTTTTTCCTAGCCAGACATAGTGGAAAAGCTTGTTGCCGAGGTGTAGATGAGAAGAGGAGCTAAAGAGGAAGGTAGGATGCTCTCCGGAGGTAAGAGCCGCTGCCGGGCGTCTTTCGGCAGAAGCCGCGCTAAGGAGAGCACTGTGAGCGGCACAATCGTCTTTGCGCGAAGAAGCCGCTTCTTGGGCTCCGGCAGCCGGCGAGAGCGGCAGCTTCGGGAAGGTGAAGAAGCAAGCTGTACAACACTGGGATTGTGTGCGCACCTTGCCAACTGATAGAAAACAGTACCTTTGCACTCTCCTGACTTTTCCAATCACAGGAACATTCGATTGGAAGCTGTTTTGGACAACTTTTCTTTTCTTCCTGCCAAACACTTGGCAGACATCCGTGCAACTTCTAGAACACGATGGGAGATGTTTTCTGTGCTGGCACAGTTTTTCCTAGCCAGACATAGTGGAAAAGCTTTTTGCCGAGGTGTAGATGAGAAGAGGAGCTAAAGAGGAAGGTAGGATGCTCTCCGGAGGTAAGAGCCGCTGCCGGGCGTCTTTCGGCAGAAGCCGCGCTAAGGAGAGCGCTGTGAGCGGCACAATCGTCTTTGCGCGAAGAAGCCGCTTCTTGGGCTCCGGCAGCCGGCGAGAGCGGCAGCTTCAGGAAGGTGAAGAAGCAAGCTGTACAACACTGGGATTGTGTGCGCACCTTGCCAACTGATAGAAAACAGTACCTTTGCACTCTCCTGACTTTTCCAATCACAGGAACATTCGATTGGAAGCTGTTTTGGACAACTTTTCTTTTCTTCCTCCCAAACACTTGGCAGACATCCGTGCAACTTCTAGAACACGATGGGAGATGTTTTCTGTGCTGGCACAGTTTTTCCTAGCCAGACATAGTGGAAAAGCTTGTTGCCGAGGTGTAGATGAGAAGAGGAGCTAAAGAGGAAGGTAGGATGCTCTCCGGAGGTAAGAGCCGCTGCCGGGCGTCTTTCGGCAGAAGCCGCGCTAAGGAGAGCGCTGTGAGCGGCACAATCGTCTTTGCGCGAAGAAGCCGCTTCTTGGGCTCCGGCAGCCGGCGAGAGCGGCAGCTTCGGGAAGGTGAAGAAGCAAGCTGTACAACACTGGGATTGTGTGCGCACCTTGCCAACTGATAGAAAACAGTACCTTTGCACTCTCCTGACTTTTCCAATCACAGGAACATTCGATTGGAAGCTGTTTTGGACAACTTTTCTTTTCTTCCTGCCAAACACTTGGCAGACATCCGTGCAACTTCTAGAACACGATGGGAGATGTTTTCTGTGCTGGCACAGTTTTTCCTAGCCAGACATAGTGGAAAAGCTTGTTGCCGAGGTGTAGATGAGAAGAGGAGCTAAAGAGGAAGGTAGGATGCTCTCCGGAGGTAAGAGCCGCTGCCGGGCGTCTTTCGGCAGAAGCCGCGCTAAGGAGAGCGCTGTGAGCGGCACAATCGTCTTTGCGCGAAGAAGCCGCTTCTTGGGCTCCGGCAGCCGGCGAGAGCGGCAGCTTCGGGAAGGTGAAGAAGCAAGCTGTACAACACTGGGATTGTGTGCGCACCTTGCCAACTGATAGAAAACAGTACCTTTGCACTCTCCTGACTTTTCCAATCACAGGAACATTCGATTGGAAGCTGTTTTGGACAACTTTTCTTTTCTTCCTGACAAACACTTGGCAGACATCCGTGCAACTTCTAGAACACGAGGGGAGATGTTTTCTGTGCTGGCACAGTTTTTCCTAGCCAGACATAGTGGAAAAGCTTGTTGCCGAGGTGTAGATGAGAAGAGGAGCTAAAGAGGAAGGTAGGATGCTCTCCGGAGGTAAGAGCCGCTGCCGGGCGTCTTTCGGCAGAAGCCGCGCTAAGGAGAGCGCTGTGAGCGGCACAATCGTCTTTGCGCGAAGAAGCCGCTTCTTGGGCTCCGGGAGCCGGCGAGAGCGGCAGCTTCGGGAAGGTGAAGAAGCAAGCTGTACAACACTGGGATTGTGTGCGCACCTTGCCAACTGATAGAAAACAGTACCTTTGCACTCTCCTGACTTTTCCAATCACAGGAACATTCGATTGGAAGCTGTTTTGGACAACTTTTCTTTTCTTCCTGCCAAACACTTGGCAGACATCCGTGCAACTTCTAGAACACGAGGGGAGATGTTTTCTGTGCTGGCACAGTTTTTCCTAGCCAGACATAGTGGAAAAGCTTGTTGCCGAGGTGTAGATGAGAAGAGGAGCTAAAGAGGAAGGTAGGATGCTCTCCGGAGGTAAGAGCCGCTGCCGGGCGTCTTTCGGCAGAAGCCGCGCTAAGGAGAGCACTGTGAGCGGCACAATCGTCTTTGCGCGAAGAAGCCGCTTCTTGGGCTCCGGCAGCCGGCGAGAGCGGCAGCTTCGGGAAGGTGAAGAAGCAAGCTGTACAACACTGGGATTGTGTGCGCACCTTGCCAACTGATAGAAAACAGTACCTTTGCACTCTCCTGACTTTTCCAATCACAGGAACATTCGATTGGAAGCTGTTTTGGACAACTTTTCTTTTCTTCCTGCCAAACACTTGGCAGACATCCGTGCAACTTCTAGAACACGATGGGAGATGTTTTCTGTGCTGGCACAGTTTTTCCTAGCCAGACATAGTGGAAAAGCTTGTTGCCGAGGTGTAGATGAGAAGAGGAGCTAAAGAGGAAGGTAGGATGCTCTCCGGAGGTAAGAGCCGCTGCCGGGCGTCTTTCGGCAGAAGCCGCGCTAAGGAGAGCGCTGTGAGCGGCACAATCGTCTTTGCGCGAAGAAGCCGCTTCTTGGGCTCCGGCAGCCGGCGAGAGCGGCAGCTTCGGGAAGGTGAAGAAGCAAGCTGTACAACACTGGGATTGTGTGCGCACCTTGCCAACTGATAGAAAACAGTACCTTTGCACTCTCCTGACTTTTCCAATCACAGGAACATTCGATTGGAAGCTGTTTTGGACAACTTTTCTTTTCTTCCTGCCAAACACTTGGCAGACATCCGTGCAACTTCTAGAACACGAGGGGAGATGTTTTCTGTGCTGGCACAGTTTTTCCTAGCCAGACATAGTGGAAAAGCTTGTTGCCGAGGTGTAGATGAGAAGAGGAGCTAAAGAGGAAGGTAGGATGCTCTCCGGAGGTAAGAGCCGCTGCCGGGCGTCTTTCGGCAGAAGCCGCGCTAAGGAGAGCACTGTGAGCGGCACAATCGTCTTTGCGCGAAGAAGCCGCTTCTTGGGCTCCGGCAGCCGGCGAGAGCGGCAGCTTCGGGAAGGTGAAGAAGCAAGCTGTACAACACTGGGATTGTGTGCGCACCTTGCCAACTGATAGAAAACAGTACCTTTGCACTCTCCTGACTTTTCCAATCACAGGAACATTCGATTGGAAGCTGTTTTGGACAACTTTTCTTTTCTTCCTGCCAAACACTTGGCAGACATCCGTGCAACTTCTAGAACACGATGGGAGATGTTTTCTGTGCTGGCACAGTTTTTCCTAGCCAGACATAGTGGAAAAGCTTGTTGCCGAGGTGTAGATGAGAAGAGGAGCTAAAGAGGAAGGTAGGATGCTCTCCGGAGGTAAGAGCCGCTGCCGGGCGTCTTTCGGCAGAAGCCGCGCTAAGGAGAGCGCTGTGAGCGGCACAATCGTCTTTGCGCGAAGAAGCCGCTTCTTGGGCTCCGGCAGCCGGCGAGAGCGGCAGCTTCGGGAAGGTGAAGAAGCAAGCTGTACAACACTGGGATTGTGTGCGCACCTTGCCAACTGATAGAAAACAGTACCTTTGCACTCTCCTGACTTTTCCAATCACAGGAACATTCGATTGGAAGCTGTTTTGGACAACTTTTCTTTTCTTCCTGCCAAACACTTGGCAGACATCCGTGCAACTTCTAGAACACGATGGGAGATGTTTTCTGTGCTGGCACAGTTTTTCCTAGCCAGACATAGTGGAAAAGCTTGTTGCCGAGGTGTAGATGAGAAGAGGAGCTAAAGAGGAAGGTAGGATGCTCTCCGGAGGTAAGAGCCGCTGCCGGGCGTCTTTCGGCAGAAGCCGCGCTAAGGAGAGCGCTGTGAGCGGCACAATCGTCTTTGCGCGAAGAAGCCGCTTCTTGGGCTCCGGCAGCCGGCGAGAGCGGCAGCTTCGGGAAGGTGAAGAAGCAAGCTGTACAACACTGGGATTGTGTGCGCACCTTGCCAACTGATAGAAAACAGTACCTTTGCACTCTCCTGACTTTTCCAATCACAGGAACATTCGATTGGAAGCTGTTTTGGACAACTTTTCTTTTCTTCCTGCCAAACACTTGGCAGACATCCGTGCAACTTTTAGAACACGATGGGAGATGTTTTCTGTGCTGGCACAGTTTTTCCTAGCCAGACATATTGGAAAAGCTTGTTGCCGAGGTGTAGATGAGAAGAGGAGCTAAAGAGGAAGGTAGGATGCTCTCCGGAGGTAAGAGCCGCTGCCGGGCGTCTTTCGGCAGAAGCCGCGCTAAGGAGAGCACTGTGAGCGGCACAATCGTCTTTGCGCGAAGAAGCCGCTTCTTGGGCTCCGGCAGCCGGCGAGAGCGGCAGCTTCGGGAAGGTGAAGAAGCAAGCTGTACAACACTGGGATTGTGTGCGCACCTTGCCAACTGATAGAAAACAGTACCTTTGCACTCTCCTGACTTTTCCAATCACAGGAACATTCGATTGGAAGCTGTTTTGGACAACTTTTCTTTTCTTCCTGCCAAACACTTGGCAGACATCCGTGCAACTTCTAGAACACGAGGGGAGATGTTTTCTGTGCTGGCACAGTTTTTCCTAGCCAGACATAGTGGAAAAGCTTTTTGCCGAGGTGTAGATGAGAAGAGGAGCTAAAGAGGAAGGTAGGATGCTCTCCGGAGGTAAGAGCCGCTGCCGGGCGTCTTTCGGCAGAAGCCGCGCTAAGGAGAGCACTGTGAGCGGCACAATCGTCTTTGCGCGAAGAAGCCGCTTCTTGGGCTCCGGCAGCCGGCGAGAGCGGCAGCTTCGGGAAGGTGAAGAAGCAAGCTGTACAACACTGGGATTGTGTGCGCACCTTGCCAACTGATAGAAAACAGTACCTTTGCACTCTCCTGACTTTTCCAATCACAGGAACATTCGATTGGAAGCTGTTTTGGACAACTTTTCTTTTCTTCCTGCCAAACACTTGGCAGACATCCGTGCAACTTCTAGAACACGAGGGGAGATGTTTTCTGTGCTGGCACAGTTTTTCCTAGCCAGACATAGTGGAAAAGCTTGTTGCCGAGGTGTAGATGAGAAGAGGAGCTAAAGAGGAAGGTAGGATGCTCTCCGGAGGTAAGAGCCGCTGCCGGGCGTCTTTCGGCAGAAGCCGCGCTAAGGAGAGCGCTGTGAGCGGCACAATCGTCTTTGCGCGAAGAAGCCGCTTCTTGGGCTCCGGCAGCCGGCGAGAGCGGCAGCTTCGGGAAGGTGAAGAAGCAAGCTGTACAACACTGGGATTGTGTGCGCACCTTGCCAACTGATAGAAAACAGTACCTTTGCACTCTCCTGACTTTTCCAATCACAGGAACATTCGATTGGAAGCTGTTTTGGACAACTTTTCTTTTCTTCCTGCCAAACACTTGGCAGACATCCGTGCAACTTCTAGAACACGATGGGAGATGTTTTCTGTGCTGGCACAGTTTTTCCTAGCCAGACATAGTGGAAAAGCTTGTTGCCGAGGTGTAGATGAGAAGAGGAGCTAAAGAGGAAGGTAGGATGCTCTCCGGAGGTAAGAGCCGCTGCCGGGCGTCTTTCGGCAGAAGCCGCGCTAAGGAGAGCGCTGTGAGCGGCACAATCGTCTTTGCGCGAAGAAGCCGCTTCTTGGGCTCCGGCAGCCGGCGAGAGCGGCAGCTTCGGGAAGGTGAAGAAGCAAGCTGTACAACACTGGGATTGTGTGCGCACCTTGCCAACTGATAGAAAACAGTACCTTTGCACTCTCCTGACTTTTCCAATCACAGGAACATTCGATTGGAAGCTGTTTTGGACAACTTTTCTTTTCTTCCTGCCAAACACTTGGCAGACATCCGTGCAACTTCTAGAACACGATGGGAGATGTTTTCTGTGCTGGCACAGTTTTTCCTAGCCAGACATAGTGGAAAAGCTTGTTGCCGAGGTGTAGATGAGAAGAGGAGCTAAAGAGGAAGGTAGGATGCTCTCCGGAGGTAAGAGCCGCTGCCGGGCGTCTTTCGGCAGAAGCCGCGCTAAGGAGAGCGCTGTGAGCGGCACAATCGTCTTTGCGCGAAGAAGCCGCTTCTTGGGCTCCGGCAGCCGGCGAGAGCGGCAGCTTCGGGAAGGTGAAGAAGCAAGCTGTACAACACTGGGATTGTGTGCGCACCTTGCCAACTGATAGAAAACAGTACCTTTGCACTCTCCTGACTTTTCCAATCACAGGAACATTCGATTGGAAGCTGTTTTGGACAACTTTTCTTTTCTTCCTGACAAACACTTGGCAGACATCCGTGCAACTTCTAGAACACGATGGGAGATGTTTTCTGTGCTGGCACAGTTTTTCCTAGCCAGACATAGTGGAAAAGCTTGTTGCCGAGGTGTAGATGAGAAGAGGAGCTAAAGAGGAAGGTAGGATGCTCTCCGGAGGTAAGAGCCGCTGCCGGGCGTCTTTCGGCAGAAGCCGCGCTAAGGAGAGCACTGTGAGCGGCACAATCGTCTTTGCGCGAAGAAGCCGCTTCTTGGGCTCCGGCAGCCGGCGAGAGCGGCAGCTTCGGGAAGGTGAAGAAGCAAGCTGTACAACACTGGGATTGTGTGCGCACCTTGCCAACTGATAGAAAACAGTACCTTTGCACTCTCCTGACTTTTCCAATCACAGGAACATTCGATTGGAAGCTGTTTTGGACAACTTTTCTTTTCTTCCTGCCAAACACTTGGCAGACATCCGTGCAACTTCTAGAACACGATGGGAGATGTTTTCTGTGCTGGCACAGTTTTTCCTAGCCAGACATAGTGGAAAAGCTTTTTGCCGAGGTGTAGATGAGAAGAGGAGCTAAAGAGGAAGGTAGGATGCTCTCCGGAGGTAAGAGCCGCTGCCGGGCGTCTTTCGGCAGAAGCCGCGCTAAGGAGAGCGCTGTGAGCGGCACAATCGTCTTTGCGCGAAGAAGCCGCTTCTTGGGCTCCGGGAGCCGGCGAGAGCGGCAGCTTCGGGAAGGTGAAGAAGCAAGCTGTACAACACTGGGATTGTGTGCGCACCTTGCCAACTGATAGAAAACAGTACCTTTGCACTCTCCTGACTTTTCCAATCACAGGAACATTCGATTGGAAGCTGTTTTGGACAACTTTTCTTTTCTTCCTGCCAAACACTTGGCAGACATCCGTGCAACTTCTAGAACACGAGGGGAGATGTTTTCTGTGCTGGCACAGTTTTTCCTAGCCAGACATAGTGGAAAAGCTTGTTGCCGAGGTGTAGATGAGAAGAGGAGCTAAAGAGGAAGGTAGGATGCTCTCCGGAGGTAAGAGCCGCTGCCGGGCGTCTTTCGGCAGAAGCCGCGCTAAGGAGAGCACTGTGAGCGGCACAATCGTCTTTGCGCGAAGAAGCCGCTTCTTGGGCTCCGGCAGCCGGCGAGAGCGGCAGCTTCGGGAAGGTGAAGAAGCAAGCTGTACAACACTGGGATTGTGTGCGCACCTTGCCAACTGATAGAAAACAGTACCTTTGCACTCTCCTGACTTTTCCAATCACAGGAACATTCGATTGGAAGCTGTTTTGGACAACTTTTCTTTTCTTCCTGCCAAACACTTGGCAGACATCCGTGCAACTTCTAGAACACGATGGGAGATGTTTTCTGTGCTGGCACAGTTTTTCCTAGCCAGACATAGTGGAAAAGCTTGTTGCCGAGGTGTAGATGAGAAGAGGAGCTAAAGAGGAAGGTAGGATGCTCTCCGGAGGTAAGAGCCGCTGCCGGGCGTCTTTCGGCAGAAGCCGCGCTAAGGAGAGCGCTGTGAGCGGCACAATCGTCTTTGCGCGAAGAAGCCGCTTCTTGGGCTCCGGCAGCCGGCGAGAGCGGCAGCTTCGGGAAGGTGAAGAAGCAAGCTGTACAACACTGGGATTGTGTGCGCACCTTGCCAACTGATAGAAAACAGTACCTTTGCACTCTCCTGACTTTTCCAATCACAGGAACATTCGATTGGAAGCTGTTTTGGACAACTTTTCTTTTCTTCCTGCCAAACACTTGGCAGACATCCGTGCAACTTCTAGAACACGAGGGGAGATGTTTTCTGTGCTGGCACAGTTTTTCCTAGCCAGACATAGTGGAAAAGCTTTTTGCCGAGGTGTAGATGAGAAGAGGAGCTAAAGAGGAAGGTAGGATGCTCTCCGGAGGTAAGAGCCGCTGCCGGGCGTCTTTCGGCAGAAGCCGCGCTAAGGAGAGCACTGTGAGCGGCACAATCGTCTTTGCGCGAAGAAGCCGCTTCTTGGGCTCCGGCAGCCGGCGAGAGCGGCAGCTTCGGGAAGGTGAAGAAGCAAGCTGTACAACACTGGGATTGTGTGCGCACCTTGCCAACTGATAGAAAACAGTACCTTTGCACTCTCCTGACTTTTCCAATCACAGGAACATTCGATTGGAAGCTGTTTTGGACAACTTTTCTTTTCTTCCTGCCAAACACTTGGCAGACATCCGTGCAACTTCTAGAACACGAGGGGAGATGTTTTCTGTGCTGGCACAGTTTTTCCTAGCCAGACATAGTGGAAAAGCTTTTTGCCGAGGTGTAGATGAGAAGAGGAGCTAAAGAGGAAGGTAGGATGCTCTCCGGAGGTAAGAGCCGCTGCCGGGCGTCTTTCGGCAGAAGCCGCGCTAAGGAGAGCACTGTGAGCGGCACAATCGTCTTTGCGCGAAGAAGCCGCTTCTTGGGCTCCGGCAGCCGGCGAGAGCGGCAGCTTCGGGAAGGTGAAGAAGCAAGCTGTACAACACTGGGATTGTGTGCGCACCTTGCCAACTGATAGAAAACAGTACCTTTGCACTCTCCTGACTTTTCCAATCACAGGAACATTCGATTGGAAGCTGTTTTGGACAACTTTTCTTTTCTTCCTGCCAAACACTTGGCAGACATCCGTGCAACTTCTAGAACACGATGGGAGATGTTTTCTGTGCTGGCACAGTTTTTCCTAGCCAGACATAGTGGAAAAGCTTGTTGCCGAGGTGTAGATGAGAAGAGGAGCTAAAGAGGAAGGTAGGATGCTCTCCGGAGGTAAGAGCCGCTGCCGGGCGTCTTTCGGCAGAAGCCGCGCTAAGGAGAGCGCTGTGAGCGGCACAATCGTCTTTGCGCGAAGAAGCCGCTTCTTGGGCTCCGGCAGCCGGCGAGAGCGGCAGCTTCGGGAAGGTGAAGAAGCAAGCTGTACAACACTGGGATTGTGTGCGCACCTTGCCAACTGATAGAAAACAGTACCTTTGCACTCTCCTGACTTTTCCAATCACAGGAACATTCGATTGGAAGCTGTTTTGGACAACTTTTCTTTTCTTCCTGCCAAACACTTGGCAGACATCCGTGCAACTTCTAGAACACGATGGGAGATGTTTTCTGTGCTGGCACAGTTTTTCCTAGCCAGACATAGTGGAAAAGCTTGTTGCCGAGGTGTAGATGAGAAGAGGAGCTAAAGAGGAAGGTAGGATGCTCTCCGGAGGTAAGAGCCGCTGCCGGGCGTCTTTCGGCAGAAGCCGCGCTAAGGAGAGCGCTGTGAGCGGCACAATCGTCTTTGCGCGAAGAAGCCGCTTCTTGGGCTCCGGCAGCCGGCGAGAGCGGCAGCTTCGGGAAGGTGAAGAAGCAAGCTGTACAACACTGGGATTGTGTGCGCACCTTGCCAACTGATAGAAAACAGTACCTTTGCACTCTCCTGACTTTTCCAATCACAGGAACATTCGATTGGAAGCTGTTTTGGACAACTTTTCTTTTCTTCCTGCCAAACACTTGGCAGACATCCGTGCAACTTTTAGAACACGATGGGAGATGTTTTCTGTGCTGGCACAGTTTTTCCTAGCCAGACATAGTGGAAAAGCTTGTTGCCGAGGTGTAGATGAGAAGAGGAGCTAAAGAGGAAGGTAGGATGCTCTCCGGAGGTAAGAGCCGCTGCCGGGCGTCTTTCGGCAGAAGCCGCGCTAAGGAGAGCGCTGTGAGCGGCACAATCGTCTTTGCGCGAAGAAGCCGCTTCTTGGGCTCCGGGAGCCGGCGAGAGCGGCAGCTTCGGGAAGGTGAAGAAGCAAGCTGTACAACACTGGGATTGTGTGCGCACCTTGCCAACTGATAGAAAACAGTACCTTTGCACTCTCCTGACTTTTCCAATCACAGGAACATTCGATTGGAAGCTGTTTTGGACAACTTTTCTTTTCTTCCTGCCAAACACTTGGCAGACATCCGTGCAACTTCTAGAACACGAGGGGAGATGTTTTCTGTGCTGGCACAGTTTTTCCTAGCCAGACATAGTGGAAAAGCTTTTTGCCGAGGTGTAGATGAGAAGAGGAGCTAAAGAGGAAGGTAGGATGCTCTCCGGAGGTAAGAGCCGCTGCCGGGCGTCTTTCGGCAGAAGCCGCGCTAAGGAGAGCACTGTGAGCGGCACAATCGTCTTTGCGCGAAGAAGCCGCTTCTTGGGCTCCGGCAGCCGGCGTGAGCGGCAGCTTCGGGAAGGTGAAGAAGCAAGCTGTACAACACTGGGATTGTGTGCGCACCTTGCCAACTGATAGAAAACAGTACCTTTGCACTCTCCTGACTTTTCCAATCACAGGAACATTCGATTGGAAGCTGTTTTGGACAACTTTTCTTTTCTTCCTGCCAAACACTTGGCAGACATCCGTGCAACTTCTAGAACACGAGGGGAGATGTTTTCTGTGCTGGCACAGTTTTTCCTAGCCAGACATAGTGGAAAAGCTTGTTGCCGAGGTGTAGATGAGAAGAGGAGCTAAAGAGGAAGGTAGGATGCTCTCCGGAGGTAAGAGCCGCTGCCGGGCGTCTTTCGGCAGAAGCCGCGCTAAGGAGAGCGCTGTGAGCGGCACAATCGTCTTTGCGCGAAGAAGCCGCTTCTTGGGCTCCGGCAGCCGGCGAGAGCGGCAGCTTCGGGAAGGTGAAGAAGCAAGCTGTACAACACTGGGATTGTGTGCGCACCTTGCCAACTGATAGAAAACAGTACCTTTGCACTCTCCTGACTTTTCCAATCACAGGAACATTCGATTGGAAGCTGTTTTGGACAACTTTTCTTTTCTTCCTGCCAAACACTTGGCAGACATCCGTGCAACTTCTAGAACACGAGGGGAGATGTTTTCTGTGCTGGCACAGTTTTTCCTAGCCAGACATAGTGGAAAAGCTTTTTGCCGAGGTGTAGATGAGAAGAGGAGCTAAAGAGGAAGGTAGGATGCTCTCCGGAGGTAAGAGCCGCTGCCGGGCGTCTTTCGGCAGAAGCCGCGCTAAGGAGAGCACTGTGAGCGGCACAATCGTCTTTGCGCGAAGAAGCCGCTTCTTGGGCTCCGGCAGCCGGCGAGAGCGGCAGCTTCGGGAAGGTGAAGAAGCAAGCTGTACAACACTGGGATTGTGTGCGCACCTTGCCAACTGATAGAAAACAGTACCTTTGCACTCTCCTGACTTTTCCAATCACAGGAACATTCGATTGGAAGCTGTTTTGGACAACTTTTCTTTTCTTCCTGCCAAACACTTGGCAGACATCCGTGCAACTTCTAGAACACGATGGGAGATGTTTTCTGTGCTGGCACAGTTTTTCCTAGCCAGACATAGTGGAAAAGCTTGTTGCCGAGGTGTAGATGAGAAGAGGAGCTAAAGAGGAAGGTAGGATGCTCTCCGGAGGTAAGAGCCGCTGCCGGGCGTCTTTCGGCAGAAGCCGCGCTAAGGAGAGCGCTGTGAGCGGCACAATCGTCTTTGCGCGAAGAAGCCGCTTCTTGGGCTCCGGCAGCCGGCGAGAGCGGCAGCTTCGGGAAGGTGAAGAAGCAAGCTGTACAACACTGGGATTGTGTGCGCACCTTGCCAACTGATAGAAAACAGTACCTTTGCACTCTCCTGACTTTTCCAATCACAGGAACATTCGATTGGAAGCTGTTTTGGACAACTTTTCTTTTCTTCCTGCCAAACACTTGGCAGACATCCGTGCAACTTCTAGAACACGATGGGAGATGTTTTCTGTGCTGGCACAGTTTTTCCTAGCCAGACATAGTGGAAAAGCTTGTTGCCGAGGTGTAGATGAGAAGAGGAGCTAAAGAGGAAGGTAGGATGCTCTCCGGAGGTAAGAGCCGCTGCCGGGCGTCTTTCGGCAGAAGCCGCGCTAAGGAGAGCGCTGTGAGCGGCACAATCGTCTTTGCGCGAAGAAGCCGCTTCTTGGGCTCCGGCAGCCGGCGAGAGCGGCAGCTTCGGGAAGGTGAAGAAGCAAGCTGTACAACACTGGGATTGTGTGCGCACCTTGCCAACTGATAGAAAACAGTACCTTTGCACTCTCCTGACTTTTCCAATCACAGGAACATTCGATTGGAAGCTGTTTTGGACAACTTTTCTTTTCTTCCTGCCAAACACTTGGCAGACATCCGTGCAACTTTTAGAACACGATGGGAGATGTTTTCTGTGCTGGCACAGTTTTTCCTAGCCAGACATAGTGGAAAAGCTTGTTGCCGAGGTGTAGATGAGAAGAGGAGCTAAAGAGGAAGGTAGGATGCTCTCCGGAGGTAAGAGCCGCTGCCGGGCGTCTTTCGGCAGAAGCCGCGCTAAGGAGAGCGCTGTGAGCGGCACAATCGTCTTTGCGCGAAGAAGCCGCTTCTTGGGCTCCGGGAGCCGGCGAGAGCGGCAGCTTCGGGAAGGTGAAGAAGCAAGCTGTACAACACTGGGATTGTGTGCGCACCTTGCCAACTGATAGAAAACAGTACCTTTGCACTCTCCTGACTTTTCCAATCACAGGAACATTCGATTGGAAGCTGTTTTGGACAACTTTTCTTTTCTTCCTGCCAAACACTTGGCAGACATCCGTGCAACTTCTAGAACACGAGGGGAGATGTTTTCTGTGCTGGCACAGTTTTTCCTAGCCAGACATAGTGGAAAAGCTTTTTGCCGAGGTGTAGATGAGAAGAGGAGCTAAAGAGGAAGGTAGGATGCTCTCCGGAGGTAAGAGCCGCTGCCGGGCGTCTTTCGGCAGAAGCCGCGCTAAGGAGAGCACTGTGAGCGGCACAATCGTCTTTGCGCGAAGAAGCCGCTTCTTGGGCTCCGGCAGCCGGCGTGAGCGGCAGCTTCGGGAAGGTGAAGAAGCAAGCTGTACAACACTGGGATTGTGTGCGCACCTTGCCAACTGATAGAAAACAGTACCTTTGCACTCTCCTGACTTTTCCAATCACAGGAACATTCGATTGGAAGCTGTTTTGGACAACTTTTCTTTTCTTCCTGCCAAACACTTGGCAGACATCCGTGCAACTTCTAGAACACGAGGGGAGATGTTTTCTGTGCTGGCACAGTTTTTCCTAGCCAGACATAGTGGAAAAGCTTGTTGCCGAGGTGTAGATGAGAAGAGGAGCTAAAGAGGAAGGTAGGATGCTCTCCGGAGGTAAGAGCCGCTGCCGGGCGTCTTTCGGCAGAAGCCGCGCTAAGGAGAGCGCTGTGAGCGGCACAATCGTCTTTGCGCGAAGAAGCCGCTTCTTGGGCTCCGGCAGCCGGCGAGAGCGGCAGCTTCGGGAAGGTGAAGAAGCAAGCTGTACAACACTGGGATTGTGTGCGCACCTTGCCAACTGATAGAAAACAGTACCTTTGCACTCTCCTGACTTTTCCAATCACAGGAACATTCGATTGGAAGCTGTTTTGGACAACTTTTCTTTTCTTCCTGCCAAACACTTGGCAGACATCCGTGCAACTTCTAGAACACGATGGGAGATGTTTTCTGTGCTGGCACAGTTTTTCCTAGCCAGACATAGTGGAAAAGCTTTTTGCCGAGGTGTAGATGAGAAGAGGAGCTAAAGAGGAAGGTAGGATGCTCTCCGGAGGTAAGAGCCGCTGCCGGGCGTCTTTCGGCAGAAGCCGCGCTAAGGAGAGCGCTGTGAGCGGCACAATCGTCTTTGCGCGAAGAAGCCGCTTCTTGGGCTCCGGCAGCCGGCGAGAGCGGCAGCTTCGGGAAGGTGAAGAAGCAAGCTGTACAACACTGGGATTGTGTGCGCACCTTGCCAACTGATAGAAAACAGTACCTTTGCACTCTCCTGACTTTTCCAATCACAGGAACATTCGATTGGAAGCTGTTTTGGACAACTTTTCTTTTCTTCCTGCCAAACACTTGGCAGACATCCGTGCAACTTCTAGAACACGAGGGGAGATGTTTTCTGTGCTGGCACAGTTTTTCCTAGCCAGACATAGTGGAAAAGCTTGTTGCCGAGGTGTAGATGAGAAGAGGAGCTAAAGAGGAAGGTAGGATGCTCTCCGGAGGTAAGAGCCGCTGCCGGGCGTCTTTCGGCAGAAGCCGCGCTAAGGAGAGCGCTGTGAGTGGCACAATCGTCTTTGCGCGAAGAAGCCGCTTCTTGGGCTCCGGCAGCTGGCGAGAGCGGCAGCTTCGGGAAGGTGAAGAAGCAAGCTGTACAACACTGGGATTGTGTGCGCACCTTGCCAACTGATAGAAAACAGTACCTTTGCACTCTCCTGACTTTTCCAATCACAGGAACATTCGATTGGAAGCTGTTTTGGACAACTTTTCTTTTCTTCCTGCCAAACACTTGGCAGACATCCGTGCAACTTCTAGAACACGATGGGAGATGTTTTCTGTGCTGGCACAGTTTTTCCTAGCCAGACATAGTGGAAAAGCTTGTTGCCGAGGTGTAGATGAGAAGAGGAGCTAAAGAGGAAGGTAGGATGCTCTCCGGAGGTAAGAGCCGCTGCCGGGCGTCTTTCGGCAGAAGCCGCGCTAAGGAGAGCGCTGTGAGCGGCACAATCGTCTTTGCGCGAAGAAGCCGCTTCTTGGGCTCCGGCAGCCGGCGAGAGCGGCAGCTTCGGGAAGGTGAAGAAGCAAGCTGTACAACACTGGGATTGTGTGCGCACCTTGCCAACTGATAGAAAACAGTACCTTTGCACTCTCCTGACTTTTCCAATCACAGGAACATTCGATTGGAAGCTGTTTTGGACAACTTTTCTTTTCTTCCTGCCAAACACTTGGCAGACATCCGTGCAACTTCTAGAACACGATGGGAGATGTTTTCTGTGCTGGCACAGTTTTTCCTAGCCAGACATAGTGGAAAAGCTTGTTGCCGAGGTGTAGATGAGAAGAGGAGCTAAAGAGGAAGGTAGGATGCTCTCCGGAGGTAAGAGCCGCTGCCGGGCGTCTTTCGGCAGAAGCCGCGCTAAGGAGAGCGCTGTGAGCGGCACAATCGTCTTTGCGCGAAGAAGCCGCTTCTTGGGCTCCGGCAGCCGGCGAGAGCGGCAGCTTCGGGAAGGTGAAGAAGCAAGCTGTACAACACTGGGATTGTGTGCGCACCTTGCCAACTGATAGAAAACAGTACCTTTGCACTCTCCTGACTTTTCCAATCACAGGAACATTCGATTGGAAGCTGTTTTGGACAACTTTTCTTTTCTTCCTGCCAAACACTTGGCAGACATCCGTGCAACTTCTAGAACACGATGGGAGATGTTTTCTGTGCTGGCACAGTTTTTCCTAGCCAGACATAGTGGAAAAGCTTGTTGCCGAGGTGTAGATGAGAAGAGGAGCTAAAGAGGAAGGTAGGATGCTCTCCGGAGGTAAGAGCCGCTGCCGGGCGTCTTTCGGCAGAAGCCGCGCTAAGGAGAGCGCTGTGAGCGGCACAATCGTCTTTGCGCGAAGAAGCCGCTTCTTGGGCTCCGGCAGCCGGCGAGAGCGGCAGCTTCGGGAAGGTGAAGAAGCAAGCTGTACAACACTGGGATTGTGTGCGCACCTTGCCAACTGATAGAAAACAGTACCTTTGCACTCTCCTGACTTTTCCAATCACAGGAACATTCGATTGGAAGCTGTTTTGGACAACTTTTCTTTTCTTCCTGCCAAACACTTGGCAGACATCCGTGCAACTTCTAGAACACGAGGGGAGATGTTTTCTGTGCTGGCACAGTTTTTCCTAGCCAGACATAGTGGAAAAGCTTTTTGCCGAGGTGTAGATGAGAAGAGGAGCTAAAGAGGAAGGTAGGATGCTCTCCGGAGGTAAGAGCCGCTGCCGGGCGTCTTTCGGCAGAAGCCGCGCTAAGGAGAGCACTGTGAGCGGCACAATCGTCTTTGCGCGAAGAAGCCGCTTCTTGGGCTCCGGCAGCCGGCGAGAGCGGCAGCTTCGGGAAGGTGAAGAAGCAAGCTGTACAACACTGGGATTGTGTGCGCACCTTGCCAACTGATAGAAAACAGTACCTTTGCACTCTCTTGACTTTTCCAATCACAGGAACATTCGATTGGAAGCTGTTTTGGACAACTTTTCTTTTCTTCCTGCCAAACACTTGGCAGACATCCGTGCAACTTCTAGAACACGATGGGAGATGTTTTCTGTGCTGGCACAGTTTTTCCTAGCCAGACATAGTGGAAAAGCTTGTTGCCGAGGTGTAGATGAGAAGAGGAGCTAAAGAGGAAGGTAGGATGCTCTCCGGAGGTAAGAGCCGCTGCCGGGCGTCTTTTGGCAGAAGCCGCGCTAAGGAGAGCACTGTGAGCGGCACAATCGTCTTTGCGCGAAGAAGCCGCTTCTTGGGCTCCGGCAGCCGGCGAGAGCGGCAGCTTCGGGAAGGTGAAGAAGCAAGCTGTACAACACTGGGATTGTGTGCGCACCTTGCCAACTGATAGAAAACAGTACCTTTGCACTCTCCTGACTTTTCCAATCACAGGAACATTCGATTGGAAGCTGTTTTGGACAACTTTTCTTTTCTTCCTGCCAAACACTTGGCAGACATCCGTGCAACTTCTAGAACACGATGGGAGATGTTTTCTGTGCTGGCACAGTTTTTCCTAGCCAGACATAGTGGAAAAGCTTGTTGCCGAGGTGTAGATGAGAAGAGGAGCTAAAGAGGAAGGTAGGATGCTCTCCGGAGGTAAGAGCCGCTGCCGGGCGTCTTTCGGCAGAAGCCGCGCTAAGGAGAGCGCTGTGAGCGGCACAATCGTCTTTGCGCGAAGAAGCCGCTTCTTGGGCTCCGGCAGCCGGCGAGAGCGGCAGCTTCGGGAAGGTGAAGAAGCAAGCTGTACAACACTGGGATTGTGTGCGCACCTTGCCAACTGATAGAAAACAGTACCTTTGCACTCTCCTGACTTTTCCAATCACAGGAACATTCGATTGGAAGCTGTTTTGGACAACTTTTCTTTTCTTCCTGCCAAACACTTGGCAGACATCCGTGCAACTTCTAGAACACGATGGGAGATGTTTTCTGTGCTGGCACAGTTTTTCCTAGCCAGACATAGTGGAAAAGCTTTTTGCCGAGGTGTAGATGAGAAGAGGAGCTAAAGAGGAAGGTAGGATGCTCTCCGGAGGTAAGAGCCGCTGCCGGGCGTCTTTCGGCAGAAGCCGCGCTAAGGAGAGCGCTGTGAGCGGCACAATCGTCTTTGCGCGAAGAAGCCGCTTCTTGGGCTCCGGCAGCCGGCGAGAGCGGCAGCTTCGGGAAGGTGAAGAAGCAAGCTGTACAACACTGGGATTGTGTGCGCACCTTGCCAACTGATAGAAAACAGTACCTTTGCACTCTCCTGACTTTTCCAATCACAGGAACATTCGATTGGAAGCTGTTTTGGACAACTTTTCTTTTCTTCCTGCCAAACACTTGGCAGACATCCGTGCAACTTCTAGAACACGAGGGGAGATGTTTTCTGTGCTGGCACAGTTTTTCCTAGCCAGACATAGTGGAAAAGCTTGTTGCCGAGGTGTAGATGAGAAGAGGAGCTAAAGAGGAAGGTAGGATGCTCTCCGGAGGTAAGAGCCGCTGCCGGGCGTCTTTCGGCAGAAGCCGCGCTAAGGAGAGCGCTGTGAGCGGCACAATCGTCTTTGCGCGAAGAAGCCGCTTCTTGGGCTCCGGCAGCCGGCGAGAGCGGCAGCTTCGGGAAGGTGAAGAAGCAAGCTGTACAACACTGGGATTGTGTGCGCACCTTGCCAACTGATAGAAAACAGTACCTTTGCACTCTCCTGACTTTTCCAATCACAGGAACATTCGTTTGGAAGCTGTTTTGGACAACTTTTCTTTTCTTCCTGCCAAACACTTGGCAGACATCCGTGCAACTTCTAGAACACGATGGGAGATGTTTTCTGTGCTGGCACAGTTTTTCCTAGCCAGACATAGTGGAAAAGCTTGTTGCCGAGGTGTAGATGAGAAGAGGAGCTAAAGAGGAAGGTAGGATGCTCTCCGGAGGTAAGAGCCGCTGCCGGGCGTCTTTCGGCAGAAGCCGCGCTAAGGAGAGCACTGTGAGCGGCACAATCGTCTTTGCGCGAAGAAGCCGCTTCTTGGGCTCCGGCAGCCGGCGAGAGCGGCAGCTTCGGGAAGGTGAAGAAGCAAGCTGTACAACACTGGGATTGTGTGCGCACCTTGCCAACTGATAGAAAACAGTACCTTTGCACTCTCCTGACTTTTCCAATCTCAGGAACATTCGATTGGAAGCTGTTTTGGACAACTTTTCTTTTCTTCCTGCCAAACACTTGGCAGACATCCGTGCAACTTCTAGAACACGAGGGGAGATGTTTTCTGTGCTGGCACAGTTTTTCCTAGCCAGACATAGTGGAAAAGCTTTTTGCCGAGGTGTAGATGAGAAGAGGAGCTAAAGAGGAAGGTAGGATGCTCTCCGGAGGTAAGAGCCGCTGCCGGGCGTCTTTCGGCAGAAGCCGCGCTAAGGAGAGCACTGTGAGCGGCACAATCGTCTTTGCGCGAAGAAGCCGCTTCTTGGGCTCCGGCAGCCGGCGAGAGCGGCAGCTTCGGGAAGGTGAAGAAGCAAGCTGTACAACACTGGGATTGTGTGCGCACCTTGCCAACTGATAGAAAACAGTACCTTTGCACTCTCTTGACTTTTCCAATCACAGGAACATTCGATTGGAAGCTGTTTTGGACAACTTTTCTTTTCTTCCTGCCAAACACTTGGCAGACATCCGTGCAACTTCTAGAACACGATGGGAGATGTTTTCTGTGCTGGCACAGTTTTTCCTAGCCAGACATAGTGGAAAAGCTTGTTGCCGAGGTGTAGATGAGAAGAGGAGCTAAAGAGGAAGGTAGGATGCTCTCCGGAGGTAAGAGCCGCTGCCGGGCGTCTTTCGGCAGAAGCCGCGCTAAGGAGAGCACTGTGAGCGGCACAATCGTCTTTGCGCGAAGAAGCCGCTTCTTGGGCTCCGGCAGCCGGCGAGAGCGGCAGCTTCGGGAAGGTGAAGAAGCAAGCTGTACAACACTGGGATTGTGTGCGCACCTTGCCAACTGATAGAAAACAGTACCTTTGCACTCTCCTGACTTTTCCAATCTCAGGAACATTCGATTGGAAGCTGTTTTGGACAACTTTTCTTTTCTTCCTGCCAAACACTTGGCAGACATCCGTGCAACTTCTAGAACACGAGGGGAGATGTTTTCTGTGCTGGCACAGTTTTTCCTAGCCAGACATAGTGGAAAAGCTTTTTGCCGAGGTGTAGATGAGAAGAGGAGCTAAAGAGGAAGGTAGGATGCTCTCCGGAGGTAAGAGCCGCTGCCGGGCGTCTTTCGGCAGAAGCCGCGCTAAGGAGAGCACTGTGAGCGGCACAATCGTCTTTGCGCGAAGAAGCCGCTTCTTGGGCTCCGGCAGCCGGCGAGAGCGGCAGCTTCGGGAAGGTGAAGAAGCAAGCTGTACAACACTGGGATTGTGTGCGCACCTTGCCAACTGATAGAAAACAGTACCTTTGCACTCTCTTGACTTTTCCAATCACAGGAACATTCGATTGGAAGCTGTTTTGGACAACTTTTCTTTTCTTCCTGCCAAACACTTGGCAGACATCCGTGCAACTTCTAGAACACGATGGGAGATGTTTTCTGTGCTGGCACAGTTTTTCCTAGCCAGACATAGTGGAAAAGCTTGTTGCCGAGGTGTAGATGAGAAGAGGAGCTAAAGAGGAAGGTAGGATGCTCTCCGGAGGTAAGAGCCGCTGCCGGGCGTCTTTCGGCAGAAGCCGCGCTAAGGAGAGCACTGTGAGCGGCACAATCGTCTTTGCGCGAAGAAGCCGCTTCTTGGGCTCCGGCAGCCGGCGAGAGCGGCAGCTTCGGGAAGGTGAAGAAGCAAGCTGTACAACACTGGGATTGTGTGCGCACCTTGCCAACTGATAGAAAACAGTAACAGTACCTTTGCACTCTCCTGACTTTTCCAATCACAGGAACATTCGATTGGAAGCTGTTTTGGACAACTTTTCTTTTCTTCCTGCCAAACACTTGGCAGACATCCGTGCAACTTCTAGAACACGATGGGAGATGTTTTCTGTGCTGGCACAGTTTTTCCTAGCCAGACATAGTGGAAAAGCTTGTTGCCGAGGTGTAGATGAGAAGAGGAGCTAAAGAGGAAGGTAGGATGCTCTCCGGAGGTAAGAGCCGCTGCCGGGCGTCTTTCGGCAGAAGCCGCGCTAAGGAGAGCGCTGTGAGCGGCACAATCGTCTTTGCGCGAAGAAGCCGCTTCTTGGGCTCCGGCAGCCGGCGAGAGCGGCAGCTTCGGGAAGGTGAAGAAGCAAGCTGTACAACACTGGGATTGTGTGCGCACCTTGCCAACTGATAGAAAACAGTACCTTTGCACTCTCCTGACTTTTCCAATCACAGGAACATTCGATTGGAAGCTGTTTTGGACAACTTTTCTTTTCTTCCTGCCAAACACTTGGCAGACATCCGTGCAACTTCTAGAACACGATGGGAGATGTTTTCTGTGCTGGCACAGTTTTTCCTAGCCAGACATAGTGGAAAAGCTTTTTGCCGAGGTGTAGATGAGAAGAGGAGCTAAAGAGGAAGGTAGGATGCTCTCCGGAGGTAAGAGCCGCTGCCGGGCGTCTTTCGGCAGAAGCCGCGCTAAGGAGAGCGCTGTGAGCGGCACAATCGTCTTTGCGCGAAGAAGCCGCTTCTTGGCTCCGGCAGCCGGCGAGAGCGGCAGCTTCGGGAAGGTGAAGAAGCAAGCTGTACAACACTGGGATTGTGTGCGCACCTTGCCAACTGATAGAAAACAGTACCTTTGCACTCTCCTGACTTTTCCAATCACAGGAACATTCGATTGGAAGCTGTTTTGGACAACTTTTCTTTCTTCCTGCCAAACACTTGGCAGACATCCGTGCAACTTCTAGAACACGAGGGGAGATGTTTTCTGTGCTGGCACAGTTTTTCCTAGCCAGACATAGTGGAAAAGCTTGTTGCCGAGGTGTAGATGAGAAGAGGAGCTAAAGAGGAAGGTAGGATGCTCTCCGGAGGTAAGAGCCGCTGCCGGGCGTCTTTCGGCAGAAGCCGCGCTAAGGAGAGCGCTGTGAGCGGCACAATCGTCTTTGCGCGAAGAAGCCGCTTCTTGGGCTCCGGCAGCCGGCTGAGAGCGGCAGCTTCGGGAAGGTGAAGAAGCAAGCTGTACAACACTGGGATTGTGTGCGCACCTTGCCAACTGATAGAAAACAGTACCTTTGCACTCTCCTGACTTTTCCAATCACAGGAACATTCGATTGGAAGCTGTTTTGGACAACTTTTCTTTTCTTCCTGCCAAACACTTGGCAGACATCCGTGCAACTTCTAGAACACGATGGGAGATGTTTTCTGTGCTGGCACAGTTTTTCCTAGCCAGACATAGTGGAAAAGCTTGTTGCCGAGGTGTAGATGAGAAGAGGAGCTAAAGAGGAAGGTAGGATGCTCTCCGGAGGTAAGAGCCGCTGCCGGGCGTCTTTCGGCAGAAGCCGCGCTAAGGAGAGCGCTGTGAGCGGCACAATCGTCTTTGCGCGAAGAAGCCGCTTCTTGGGCTCCGGCAGCCGGCGAGAGCGGCAGCTTCGGGAAGGTGAAGAAGCAAGCTGTACAACACTGGGATTGTGTGCGCACCTTGCCAACTGATAGAAAACAGTACCTTTGCACTCTCCTGACTTTTCCAATCACAGGAACATTCGATTGGAAGCTGTTTTGGACAACTTTTCTTTTCTTCCTGCCAAACACTTGGCAGACATCCGTGCAACTTCTAGAACACGAGGGGAGATGTTTTCTGTGCTGGCACAGTTTTTCCTAGCCAGACATAGTGGAAAAGCTTGTTGCCGAGGTGTAGATGAGAAGAGGAGCTAAAGAGGAAGGTAGGATGCTCTCCGGAGGTAAGAGCCGCTGCCGGGCGTCTTTCGGCAGAAGCCGCGCTAAGGAGAGCACTGTGAGCGGCACAATCGTCTTTGCGCGAAGAAGCCGCTTCTTGGGCTCCGGCAGCCGGCGAGAGCGGCAGCTTCGGGAAGGTGAAGAAGCAAGCTGTACAACACTGGGATTGTGTGCGCACCTTGCCAACTGATAGAAAACAGTACCTTTGCACTCTCCTGACTTTTCCAATCACAGGAACATTCGATTGGAAGCTGTTTTGGACAACTTTTCTTTTCTTCCTGCCAAACACTTGGCAGACATCCGTGCAACTTCTAGAACACGATGGGAGATGTTTTCTGTGCTGGCACAGTTTTTCCTAGCCAGACATAGTGGAAAAGCTTGTTGCCGAGGTGTAGATGAGAAGAGGAGCTAAAGAGGAAGGTAGGATGCTCTCCGGAGGTAAGAGCCGCTGCCGGGCGTCTTTCGGCAGAAGCCGCGCTAAGGAGAGCGCTGTGAGCGGCACAATCGTCTTTGCGCGAAGAAGCCGCTTCTTGGGCTCCGGCAGCCGGCGAGAGCGGCAGCTTCGGGAAGGTGAAGAAGCAAGCTGTACAACACTGGGATTGTGTGCGCACCTTGCCAACTGATAGAAAACAGTACCTTTGCACTCTCCTGACTTTTCCAATCACAGGAACATTCGATTGGAAGCTGTTTTGGACAACTTTTCTTTTCTTCCTGCCAAACACTTGGCAGACATCCGTGCAACTTCTAGAACACGAGGGGAGATGTTTTCTGTGCTGGCACAGTTTTTCCTAGCCAGACATAGTGGAAAAGCTTGTTGCCGAGGTGTAGATGAGAAGAGGAGCTAAAGAGGAAGGTAGGATGCTCTCCGGAGGTAAGAGCCGCTGCCGGGCGTCTTTCGGCAGAAGCCGCGCTAAGGAGAGCACTGTGAGCGGCACAATCGTCTTTGCGCGAAGAAGCCGCTTCTTGGGCTCCGGCAGCCGGCGAGAGCGGCAGCTTCGGGAAGGTGAAGAAGCAAGCTGTACAACACTGGATTGTGTGCGCACCTTGCCAACTGATAGAAAACAGTACCTTTGCACTCTCCTGACTTTTCCAATCACAGGAACATTCGATTGGAAGCTGTTTTGGACAACTTTTCTTTTCTTCCTGCCAAACACTTGGCAGACATCCGTGCAACTTCTAGAACACGATGGGAGATGTTTTCTGTGCTGGCACAGTTTTTCCTAGCCAGACATAGTGGAAAAGCTTGTTGCCGAGGTGTAGATGAGAAGAGGAGCTAAAGAGGAAGGTAGGATGCTCTCCGGAGGTAAGAGCCGCTGCCGGGCGTCTTTCGGCAGAAGCCGCGCTAAGGAGAGCGCTGTGAGCGGCACAATCGTCTTTGCGCGAAGAAGCCGCTTCTTGGGCTCCGGCAGCCGGCGAGAGCGGCAGCTTCGGGAAGGTGAAGAAGCAAGCTGTACAACACTGGGATTGTGTGCGCACCTTGCCAACTGATAGAAAACAGTACCTTTGCACTCTCCTGACTTTTCCAATCACAGGAACATTCGATTGGAAGCTGTTTTGGACAACTTTTCTTTTCTTCCTGCCAAACACTTGGCAGACATCCGTGCAACTTCTAGAACACGATGGGAGATGTTTTCTGTGCTGGCACAGTTTTTCCTAGCCAGACATAGTGGAAAAGCTTGTTGCCGAGGTGTAGATGAGAAGAGGAGCTAAAGAGGAAGGTAGGATGCTCTCCGGAGGTAAGAGCCGCTGCCGGGCGTCTTTCGGCAGAAGCCGCGCTAAGGAGAGCACTGTGAGCGGCACAATCGTCTTTGCGCGAAGAAGCCGCTTCTTGGGCTCCGGCAGCCGGCGAGAGCGGCAGCTTCGGGAAGGTGAAGAAGCAAGCTGTACAACACTGGGATTGTGTGCGCACCTTGCCAACTGATAGAAAACAGTACCTTTGCACTCTCCTGACTTTTCCAATCACAGGAACATTCGATTGGAAGCTGTTTTGGACAACTTTTCTTTTCTTCCTGCCAAACACTTGGCAGACATCCGTGCAACTTCTAGAACACGAGGGGAGATGTTTTCTGTGCTGGCACAGTTTTTCCTAGCCAGACATAGTGGAAAAGCTTGTTGCCGAGGTGTAGATGAGAAGAGGAGCTAAAGAGGAAGGTAGGATGCTCTCCGGAGGTAAGAGCCGCTGCCGGGCGTCTTTCGGCAGAAGCCGCGCTAAGGAGAGCACTGTGAGCGGCACAATCGTCTTTGCGCGAAGAAGCCGCTTCTTGGGCTCCGGCAGCCGGCTGAGAGCGGCAGCTTCGGGAAGGTGAAGAAGCAAGCTGTACAACACTGGGATTGTGTGCGCACCTTGCCAACTGATAGAAAACAGTACCTTTGCACTCTCCTGACTTTTCCAATCACAGGAACATTCGATTGGAAGCTGTTTTGGACAACTTTTCTTTTCTTCCTGCCAAACACTTGGCAGACATCCGTGCAACTTCTAGAACACGATGGGAGATGTTTTCTGTGCTGGCACAGTTTTTCCTAGCCAGACATAGTGGAAAAGCTTGTTGCCGAGGTGTAGATGAGAAGAGGAGCTAAAGAGGAAGGTAGGATGCTCTCCGGAGGTAAGAGCCGCTGCCGGGCGTCTTTCGGCAGAAGCCGCGCTAAGGAGAGCACTGTGAGCGGCACAATCGTCTTTGCGCGAAGAAGCCGCTTCTTGGGCTCCGGCAGCCGGCGAGAGCGGCAGCTTCGGGAAGGTGAAGAAGCAAGCTGTACAACACTGGGATTGTGTGCGCACCTTGCCAACTGATAGAAAACAGTACCTTTGCACTCTCCTGACTTTTCCAATCACAGGAACATTCGATTGGAAGCTGTTTTGGACAACTTTTCTTTTCTTCCTGCCAAACACTTGGCAGACATCCGTGCAACTTCTAGAACACGAGGGGAGATGTTTTCTGTGCTGGCACAGTTTTTCCTAGCCAGACATAGTGGAAAAGCTTGTTGCCGAGGTGTAGATGAGAAGAGGAGCTAAAGAGGAAGGTAGGATGCTCTCCGGAGGTAAGAGCCGCTGCCGGGCGTCTTTCGGCAGAAGCCGCGCTAAGGAGAGCACTGTGAGCGGCACAATCGTCTTTGCGCGAAGAAGCCGCTTCTTGGGCTCCGGCAGCCGGCGAGAGCGGCAGCTTCGGGAAGGTGAAGAAGCAAGCTGTACAACACTGGGATTGTGTGCGCACCTTGCCAACTGATAGAAAACAGTACCTTTGCACTCTCCTGACTTTTCCAATCACAGGAACATTCGATTGGAAGCTGTTTTGGACAACTTTTCTTTTCTTCCTGCCAAACACTTGGCAGACATCCGTGCAACTTCTAGAACACGAGGGGAGATGTTTTCTGTGCTGGCACAGTTTTTCCTAGCCAGACATAGTGGAAAAGCTTGTTGCCGAGGTGTAGATGAGAAGAGGAGCTAAAGAGGAAGGTAGGATGCTCTCCGGAGGTAAGAGCCGCTGCCGGGCGTCTTTCGGCAGAAGCCGCGCTAAGGAGAGCACTGTGAGCGGCACAATCGTCTTTGCGCGAAGAAGCCGCTTCTTGGGCTCCGGCAGCCGGCGAGAGCGGCAGCTTCGGGAAGGTGAAGAAGCAAGCTGTACAACACTGGATTGTGTGCGCACCTTGCCAACTGATAGAAAACAGTACCTTTGCACTCTCCTGACTTTTCCAATCACAGGAACATTCGATTGGAAGCTGTTTTGGACAACTTTTCTTTTCTTCCTGACAAACACTTGGCAGACATCCGTGCAACTTCTAGAACACGATGGGAGATGTTTTCTGTGCTGGCACAGTTTTTCCTAGCCAGACATAGTGGAAAAGCTTGTTGCCGAGGTGTAGATGAGAAGAGGAGCTAAAGAGGAAGGTAGGATGCTCTCCGGAGGTAAGAGCCGCTGCCGGGCGTCTTTCGGCAGAAGCCGCGCTAAGGAGAGCGCTGTGAGCGGCACAATCGTCTTTGCGCGAAGAAGCCGCTTCTTGGGCTCCGGGAGCCGGCGAGAGCGGCAGCTTCGGGAAGGTGAAGAAGCAAGCTGTACAACACTGGGATTGTGTGCGCACCTTGCCAACTGATAGAAAACAGTACCTTTGCACTCTCCTGACTTTTCCAATCACAGGAACATTCGATTGGAAGCTGTTTTGGACAACTTTTCTTTTCTTCCTGACAAACACTTGGCAGACATCCGTGCAACTTCTAGAACACGATGGGAGATGTTTTCTGTGCTGGCACAGTTTTTCCTAGCCAGACATAGTGGAAAAGCTTGTTGCCGAGGTGTAGATGAGAAGAGGAGCTAAAGAGGAAGGTAGGATGCTCTCCGGAGGTAAGAGCCGCTGCCGGGCGTCTTTCGGCAGAAGCCGCGCTAAGGAGAGCACTGTGAGCGGCACAATCGTCTTTGCGCGAAGAAGCCGCTTCTTGGGCTCCGGCAGCCGGCGAGAGCGGCAGCTTCGGGAAGGTGAAGAAGCAAGCTGTACAACACTGGGATTGTGTGCGCACCTTGCCAACTGATAGAAAACAGTACCTTTGCACTCTCCTGACTTTTCCAATCACAGGAACATTCGATTGGAAGCTGTTTTGGACAACTTTTCTTTTCTTCCTGCCAAACACTTGGCAGACATCCGTGCAACTTCTAGAACACGAGGGGAGATGTTTTCTGTGCTGGCACAGTTTTTCCTAGCCAGACATAGTGGAAAAGCTTGTTGCCGAGGTGTAGATGAGAAGAGGAGCTAAAGAGGAAGGTAGGATGCTCTCCGGAGGTAAGAGCCGCTGCCGGGCGTCTTTCGGCAGAAGCCGCGCTAAGGAGAGCGCTGTGAGCGGCACAATCGTCTTTGCGCGAAGAAGCCGCTTCTTGGGCTCCGGCAGCCGGCGAGAGCGGCAGCTTCGGGAAGGTGAAGAAGCAAGCTGTACAACACTGGGATTGTGTGCGCACCTTGCCAACTGATAGAAAACAGTACCTTTGCACTCTCCTGACTTTTCCAATCACAGGAACATTCGATTGGAAGCTGTTTTGGACAACTTTTCTTTTCTTCCTGCCAAACACTTGGCAGACATCCGTGCAACTTCTAGAACACGATGGGAGATGTTTTCTGTGCTGGCACAGTTTTTCCTAGCCAGACATAGTGGAAAAGCTTGTTGCCGAGGTGTAGATGAGAAGAGGAGCTAAAGAGGAAGGTAGGATGCTCTCCGGAGGTAAGAGCCGCTGCCGGGCGTCTTTCGGCAGAAGCCGCGCTAAGGAGAGCACTGTGAGCGGCACAATCGTCTTTGCGCGAAGAAGCCGCTTCTTGGGCTCCGGCAGCCGGCGAGAGCGGCAGCTTCGGGAAGGTGAAGAAGCAAGCTGTACAACACTGGGATTGTGTGCGCACCTTGCCAACTGATAGAAAACAGTACCTTTGCACTCTCCTGACTTTTCCAATCACAGGAACATTCGATTGGAAGCTGTTTTGGACAACTTTTCTTTTCTTCCTGCCAAACACTTGGCAGACATCCGTGCAACTTCTAGAACACGATGGGAGATGTTTTCTGTGCTGGCACAGTTTTTCCTAGCCAGACATAGTGGAAAAGCTTGTTGCCGAGGTGTAGATGAGAAGAGGAGCTAAAGAGGAAGGTAGGATGCTCTCCGGAGGTAAGAGCCGCTGCCGGGAGTCTTTCGGCAGAAGCCGCGCTAAGGAGAGCGCTGTGAGCGGCACAATCGTCTTTGCGCGAAGAAGCCGCTTCTTGGGCTCCGGCAGCCGGCGAGAGCGGCAGCTTCGGGAAGGTGAAGAAGCAAGCTGTACAACACTGGGATTGTGTGCGCACCTTGCCAACTGATAGAAAACAGTACCTTTGCACTCTCCTGACTTTTCCAAACACAGGAACATTCGATTGGAAGCTGTTTTGGACAACTTTTCTTTTCTTCCTGCCAAACACTTGGCAGACATCCGTGCAACTTCTAGAACACGATGGGAGATGTTTTCTGTGCTGGCACAGTTTTTCCTAGCCAGACATAGTGGAAAAGCTTTTTGCCGAGGTGTAGATGAGAAGAGGAGCTAAAGAGGAAGGTAGGATGCTCTCCGGAGGTAAGAGCCGCTGCCGGGCGTCTTTCGGCAGAAGCCGCGCTAAGGAGAGCGCTGTGAGCGGCACAATCGTCTTTGCGCGAAGAAGCCGCTTCTTGGGCTCCGGCAGCCGGCGAGAGCGGCAGCTTCGGGAAGGTGAAGAAGCAAGCTGTACAACACTGGGATTGTGTGCGCACCTTGCCAACTGATAGAAAACAGTACCTTTGCACTCTCCTGACTTTTCCAATCACAGGAACATTCGATTGGAAGCTGTTTTGGACAACTTTTCTTTTCTTCCTGCCAAACACTTGGCAGACATCCGTGCAACTTCTAGAACACGAGGGGAGATGTTTTCTGTGCTGGCACAGTTTTTCCTAGCCAGACATAGTGGAAAAGCTTGTTGCCGAGGTGTAGATGAGAAGAGGAGCTAAAGAGGAAGGTAGGATGCTCTCCGGAGGTAAGAGCCGCTGCCGGGCGTCTTTCGGCAGAAGCCGCGCTAAGGAGAACACTGTGAGCGGCACAATCGTCTTTGCGCGAAGAAGCCGCTTCTTGGGCTCCGGCAGCCGGCGAGAGCGGCAGCTTCGGGAAGGTGAAGAAGCAAGCTGTACAACACTGGGATTGTGTGCGCACCTTGCCAACTGATAGAAAACAGTACCTTTGCACTCTCCTGACTTTTCCAATCACAGGAACATTCGATTGGAAGCTGTTTTGGACAACTTTTCTTTTCTTCCTGCCAAACACTTGGCAGACATCCGTGCAACTTCTAGAACACGAGGGAGATGTTTTCTGTGCTGGCACAGTTTTTCCTAGCCAGACATAGTGGAAAAGCTTGTTGCCGAGGTGTAGATGAGAAGAGGAGCTAAAGAGGAAGGTAGGATGCTCTCCGGAGGTAAGAGCCGCTGCCGGGCGTCTTTCGGCAGAAGCCGCGCTAAGGAGAGCACTGTGAGCGGCACAATCGTCTTTGCGCGAAGAAGCCGCTTCTTGGGCTCCGGCAGCCGGCGAGAGCGGCAGCTTTCGGGAAGGTGAAGAAGCAAGCTGTACAACACTGGGATTGTGTGCGCACCTTGCCAACTGATAGAAAACAGTACCTTTGCACTCTCCTGACTTTTCCAATCACAGGAACATTCGATTGGAAGCTGTTTTGGACAACTTTTCTTTTCTTCCTGCCAAACACTTGGCAGACATCCGTGCAACTTCTAGAACACGATGGGAGATGTTTTCTGTGCTGGCACAGTTTTTCCTAGCCAGACATAGTGGAAAAGCTTGTTGCCGAGGTGTAGATGAGAAGAGGAGCTAAAGAGGAAGGTAGGATGCTCTCCGGAGGTAAGAGCCGCTGCCGGGCGTCTTTCGGCAGAAGCCGCGCTAAGGAGAGCGCTGTGAGCGGCACAATCGTCTTTGCGCGAAGAAGCCGCTTCTTGGGCTCCGGCAGCCGGCGAGAGCGGCAGCTTCGGGAAGGTGAAGAAGCAAGCTGTACAACACTGGGATTGTGTGCGCACCTTGCCAACTGATAGAAAACAGTACCTTTGCACTCTCCTGACTTTTCCAATCACAGGAACATTCGATTGGAAGCTGTTTTGGACAACTTTTCTTTTCTTCCTGCCAAACACTTGGCAGACATCCGTGCAACTTCTAGAACACGAGGGGAGATGTTTTCTGTGCTGGCACAGTTTTTCCTAGCCAGACATAGTGGAAAAGCTTGTTGCCGAGGTGTAGATGAGAAGAGGAGCTAAAGAGGAAGGTAGGATGCTCTCCGGAGGTAAGAGCCGCTGCCGGGCGTCTTTCGGCAGAAGCCGCGCTAAGGAGAGCGCTGTGAGCGGCACAATCGTCTTTGCGCGAAGAAGCCGCTTCTTGGGCTCCGGGAGCCGGCGAGAGCGGCAGCTTCGGGAAGGTGAAGAAGCAAGCTGTACAACACTGGGATTGTGTGCGCACCTTGCCAACTGATAGAAAACAGTACCTTTGCACTCTCCTGACTTTTCCAATCACAGGAACATTCGATTGGAAGCTGTTTTGGACAACTTTTCTTTTCTTCCTGCCAAACACTTGGCAGACATCCGTGCAACTTCTAGAACACGATGGGAGATGTTTTCTGTGCTGGCACAGTTTTTCCTAGCCAGACATAGTGGAAAAGCTTGTTGCCGAGGTGTAGATGAGAAGAGGAGCTAAAGAGGAAGGTAGGATGCTCTCCGGAGGTAAGAGCCGCTGCCGGGCGTCTTTCGGCAGAAGCCGCGCTAAGGAGAGCACTGTGAGCGGCACAATCGTCTTTGCGCGAAGAAGCCGCTTCTTGGGCTCCGGCAGCCGGCGAGAGCGGCAGCTTCGGGAAGGTGAAGAAGCAAGCTGTACAACACTGGGATTGTGTGCGCACCTTGCCAACTGATAGAAAACAGTACCTTTGCACTCTCCTGACTTTTCCAATCACAGGAACATTCGATTGGAAGCTGTTTTGGACAACTTTTCTTTTCTTCCTGCCAAACACTTGGCAGACATCCGTGCAACTTCTAGAACACGATGGGAGATGTTTTCTGTGCTGGCACAGTTTTTCCTAGCCAGACATAGTGGAAAAGCTTTTTGCCGAGGTGTAGATGAGAAGAGGAGCTAAAGAGGAAGGTAGGATGCTCTCCGGAGGTAAGAGCCGCTGCCGGGCGTCTTTCGGCAGAAGCCGCGCTAAGGAGAGCGCTGTGAGCGGCACAATCGTCTTTGCGCGAAGAAGCCGCTTCTTGGGCTCCGGCAGCCGGCGAGAGCGGCAGCTTCGGGAAGGTGAAGAAGCAAGCTGTACAACACTGGGATTGTGTGCGCACCTTGCCAACTGATAGAAAACAGTACCTTTGCACTCTCCTGACTTTTCCAATCACAGGAACATTCGATTGGAAGCTGTTTTGGACAACTTTTCTTTTCTTCCTGCCAAACACTTGGCAGACATCCGTGCAACTTCTAGAACACGATGGGAGATGTTTTCTGTGCTGGCACAGTTTTTCCTAGCCAGACATAGTGGAAAAGCTTTTTGCCGAGGTGTAGATGAGAAGAGGAGCTAAAGAGGAAGGTAGGATGCTCTCCGGAGGTAAGAGCCGCTGCCGGGCGTCTTTCGGCAGAAGCCGCGCTAAGGAGAGCGCTGTGAGCGGCACAATCGTCTTTGCGCGAAGAAGCCGCTTCTTGGGCTCCGGCAGCCGGCGAGAGCGGCAGCTTCGGGAAGGTGAAGAAGCAAGCTGTACAACACTGGGATTGTGTGCGCACCTTGCCAACTGATAGAAAACAGTACCTTTGCACTCTCCTGACTTTTCCAATCACAGGAACATTCGATTGGAAGCTGTTTTGGACAACTTTTCTTTTCTTCCTGCCAAACACTTGGCAGACATCCGTGCAACTTCTAGAACACGAGGGGAGATGTTTTCTGTGCTGGCACAGTTTTTCCTAGCCAGACATAGTGGAAAAGCTTGTTGCCGAGGTGTAGATGAGAAGAGGAGCTAAAGAGGAAGGTAGGATGCTCTCCGGAGGTAAGAGCCGCTGCCGGGCGTCTTTCGGCAGAAGCCGCGCTAAGGAGAGCGCTGTGAGCGGCACAATCGTCTTTGCGCGAAGAAGCCGCTTCTTGGGCTCCGGCAGCCGGCGAGAGCGGCAGCTTCGGGAAGGTGAAGAAGCAAGCTGTACAACACTGGGATTGTGTGCGCACCTTGCCAACTGATAGAAAACAGTACCTTTGCACTCTCCTGACTTTTCCAATCACAGGAACATTCGATTGGAAGCTGTTTTTGGACAACTTTTCTTTTCTTCCTGCCAAACACTTGGCAGACATCCGTGCAACTTCTAGAACACGATGGGAGATGTTTTCTGTGCTGGCACAGTTTTTTCCTAGCCAGACATAGTGGAAAAGCTTGTTGCCGAGGTGTAGATGAGAAGAGGAGCTAAAGAGGAAGGTAGGATGCTCTCCGGAGGTAAGAGCCGCTGCCGGGCGTCTTTCGGCAGAAGCCGCGCTAAGGAGAGCGCTGTGAGCGGCACAATCGTCTTTGCGCGAAGAAGCCGCTTCTTGGGCTCCGGCAGCCGGCGAGAGCGGCAGCTTCGGGAAGGTGAAGAAGCAAGCTGTACAACACTGGGATTGTGTGCGCACCTTGCCAACTGATAGAAAACAGTACCTTTGCACTCTCCTGACTTTTCCAATCACAGGAACATTCGATTGGAAGCTGTTTTGGACAACTTTTCTTTTCTTCCTGCCAAACACTTGGCAGACATCCGTGCAACTTCTAGAACACGATGGGAGATGTTTTCTGTGCTGGCACAGTTTTTCCTAGCCAGACATAGTGGAAAAGCTTTTTGCCGAGGTGTAGATGAGAAGAGGAGCTAAAGAGGAAGGTAGGATGCTCTCCGGAGGTAAGAGCCGCTGCCGGGCGTCTTTCGGCAGAAGCCGCGCTAAGGAGAGCGCTGTGAGCGGCACAATCGTCTTTGCGCGAAGAAGCCGCTTCTTGGGCTCCGGCAGCCGGCGAGAGCGGCAGCTTCGGGAAGGTGAAGAAGCAAGCTGTACAACACTGGGATTGTGTGCGCACCTTGCCAACTGATAGAAAACAGTACCTTTGCACTCTCCTGACTTTTCCAATCACAGGAACATTCGATTGGAAGCTGTTTTGGACAACTTTTCTTTTCTTCCTGCCAAACACTTGGCAGACATCCGTGCAACTTCTAGAACACGATGGGAGATGTTTTCTGTGCTGGCACAGTTTTTCCTAGCCAGACATAGTGGAAAAGCTTGTTGCCGAGGTGTAGATGAGAAGAGGAGCTAAAGAGGAAGGTAGGATGCTCTCCGGAGGTAAGAGCCGCTGCCGGGCGTCTTTCGGCAGAAGCCGCGGTAAGGAGAGCGCTGTGAGCGGCACAATCGTCTTTGCGCGAAGAAGCCGCTTCTTGGGCTCCGGCAGCCGGCGAGAGCGGCAGCTTCGGGAAGGTGAAGAAGCAAGCTGTACAACACTGGGATTGTGTGCGCACCTTGCCAACTGATAGAAAACAGTACCTTTGCACTCTCCTGACTTTTCCAATCACAGGAACATTCGATTGGAAGCTGTTTTGGACAACTTTTCTTCCTGCCAAACACTTGGCAGACATCCGTGCAACTTCTAGAACACGATGGGAGATGTTTTCTGTGCTGGCACAGTTTTTCCTAGCCAGACATAGTGGAAAAGCTTGTTGCCGAGGTGTAGATGAGAAGAGGAGCTAAAGAGGAAGGTAGGATGCTCTCCGGAGGTAAGAGCCGCTGCCGGGCGTCTTTCGGCAGAAGCCGCGGTAAGGAGAGCGCTGTGAGCGGCACAATCGTCTTTGCGCGAAGAAGCCGCTTCTTGGGCTCCGGCAGCCGGCGAGAGCGGCAGCTTCGGGAAGGTGAAGAAGCAAGCTGTACAACACTGGGATTGTGTGCGCACCTTGCCAACTGATAGAAAACAGTACCTTTGCACTCTCCTGACTTTTCCAATCACAGGAACATTCGATTGGAAGCTGTTTTGGACAACTTTTCTTCCTGCCAAACACTTGGCAGACATCCGTGCAACTTCTAGAACACGATGGGAGATGTTTTCTGTGCTGGCACAGTTTTTCCTAGCCAGACATAGTGGAAAAGCTTGTTGCCGAGGTGTAGATGAGAAGAGGAGCTAAAGAGGAAGGTAGGATGCTCTCCGGAGGTAAGAGCCGCTGCCGGGCGTCTTTCGGCAGAAGCCGCGCTAAGGAGAGCACTGTGAGCGGCACAATCGTCTTTGCGCGAAGAAGCCGCTTCTTGGGCTCCGGCAGCCGGCGGAGAGCGGCAGCTTCGGGAAGGTGAAGAAGCAAGCTGTACAACACTGGGATTGTGTGCGCACCTTGCCAACTGATAGAAAACAGTACCTTTGCACTCTCCTGACTTTTCCAATCACAGGAACATTCGATTGGAAGCTGTTTTGGACAACTTTTCTTTCTTCCTGCCAAACACTTGGCAGACATCCGTGCAACTTCTAGAACACGATGGGAGATGTTTTCTGTGCTGGCACAGTTTTTCCTAGCCAGACATAGTGGAAAAGCTTGTTGCCGAGGTGTAGATGAGAAGAGGAGCTAAAGACGAAGGTAGGATGCTCTCCGGAGGTAAGAGCCGCTGCCGGGCGTCTTTCGGCAGAAGCCGCGCTAAGGAGAGCGCTGTGAGCGGCACAATCGTCTTTGCGCGAAGAAGCCGCTTCTTGGGCTCCGGCAGCCGGCGAGAGCGGCAGCTTCGGGAAGGTGAAGAAGCAAGCTGTACAACACTGGGATTGTGTGCGCACCTTGCCAACTGATAGAAAACAGTACCTTTGCACTCTCCTGACTTTTCCAATCACAGGAACATTCGATTGGAAGCTGTTTTGGACAACTTTTCTTTTCTTCCTGCCAAACACTTGGCAGACATCCGTGCAACTTCTAGAACACGATGGGAGATGTTTTCTGTGCTGGCACAGTTTTTCCTAGCCAGACATAGTGGAAAAGCTTGTTGCCGAGGTGTAGATGAGAAGAGGAGCTAAAGAGGAAGGTAGGATGCTCTCCGGAGGTAAGAGCCGCTGCCGGGCGTCTTTCGGCAGAAGCCGCGCTAAGGAGAGCGCTGTGAGCGGCACAATCGTCTTTGCGCGAAGAAGCCGCTTCTTGGGCTCCGGCAGCCGGCGAGAGCGGCAGCTTCGGGAAGGTGAAGAAGCAAGCTGTACAACACTGGGATTGTGTGCGCACCTTGCCAACTGATAGAAAACAGTACCTTTGCACTCTCCTGACTTTTCCAATCACAGGAACATTCGATTGGAAGCTGTTTTGGACAACTTTTCTTTTCTTCCTGCCAAACACTTGGCAGACATCCGTGCAACTTCTAGAACACGATGGGAGATGTTTTCTGTGCTGGCACAGTTTTTCCTAGCCAGACATAGTGGAAAAGCTTGTTGCCGAGGTGTAGATGAGAAGAGGAGCTAAAGAGGAAGGTAGGATGCTCTCCGGAGGTAAGAGCCGCTGCCGGGCGTCTTTCGGCAGAAGCCGCGCTAAGGAGAGCGCTGTGAGCGGCACAATCGTCTTTGCGCGAAGAAGCCGCTTCTTGGGCTCCGGCAGCCGGCGAGAGCGGCAGCTTCGGGAAGGTGAAGAAGCAAGCTGTACAACACTGGGATTGTGTGCGCACCTTGCCAACTGATAGAAAACAGTACCTTTGCACTCTCCTGACTTTTCCAATCACAGGAACATTCGATTGGAAGCTGTTTTGGACAACTTTTCTTTTCTTCCTGCCAAACACTTGGCAGACATCCGTGCAACTTCTAGAACACGAGGGGAGATGTTTTCTGTGCTGGCACAGTTTTTCCTAGCCAGACATAGTGGAAAAGCTTTTTGCCGAGGTGTAGATGAGAAGAGGAGCTAAAGAGGAAGGTAGGATGCTCTCCGGAGGTAAGAGCCGCTGCCGGGCGTCTTTCGGCAGAAGCCGCGCTAAGGAGAGCGCTGTGAGCGGCACAATCGTCTTTGCGCGAAGAAGCCCCTTCTTGGGCTCCGGCAGCCGGCGAGAGCGGCAGCTTCGGGAAGGTGAAGAAGCAAGCTGTACAACACTGGGATTGTGTGCGCACCTTGCCAACTGATAGAAAACAGTACCTTTGCACTCTCCTGACTTTTCCAATCACAGGAACATTCGATTGGAAGCTGTTTTGGACAACTTTTCTTTTCTTCCTGCCAAACACTTGGCAGACATCCGTGCAACTTCTAGAACACGAGGGGAGATGTTTTCTGTGCTGGCACAGTTTTTCCTAGCCAGACATAGTGGAAAAGCTTTTTGCCGAGGTGTAGATGAGAAGAGGAGCTAAAGAGGAAGGTAGGATGCTCTCCGGAGGTAAGAGCCGCTGCCGGGCGTCTTTCGGCAGAAGCCGCGCTAAGGAGAGCACTGTGAGCGGCACAATCGTCTTTGCGCGAAGAAGCCGCTTCTTGGGCTCCGGCAGCCGGCGAGAGCGGCAGCTTCGGGAAGGTGAAGAAGCAAGCTGTACAACACTGGGATTGTGTGCGCACCTTGCCAACTGATAGAAAACAGTACCTTTGCACTCTCCTGACTTTTCCAATCACAGGAACATTCGATTGGAAGCTGTTTTGGACAACTTTTCTTTTCTTCCTGCCAAACACTTGGCAGACATCCGTGCAACTTCTAGAACACGATGGGAGATGTTTTCTGTGCTGGCACAGTTTTTCCTAGCCAGACATAGTGGAAAAGCTTTTTGCCGAGGTGTAGATGAGAAGAGGAGCTAAAGAGGAAGGTAGGATGCTCTCCGGAGGTAAGAGCCGCTGCCGGGCGTCTTTCGGCAGAAGCCGCGCTAAGGAGAGCGCTGTGAGCGGCACAATCGTCTTTGCGCGAAGAAGCCGCTTCTTGGGCTCCGGCAGCCGGCGAGAGCGGCAGCTTCGGGAAGGTGAAGAAGCAAGCTGTACAACACTGGGATTGTGTGCGCACCTTGCCAACTGATAGAAAACAGTACCTTTGCACTCTCCTGACTTTTCCAATCACAGGAACATTCGATTGGAAGCTGTTTTGGACAACTTTTCTTTTCTTCCTGCCAAACACTTGGCAGACATCCGTGCAACTTCTAGAACACGATGGGAGATGTTTTCTGTGCTGGCACAGTTTTTCCTAGCCAGACATAGTGGAAAAGCTTGTTGCCGAGGTGTAGATGAGAAGAGGAGCTAAAGAGGAAGGTAGGATGCTCTCCGGAGGTAAGAGCCGCTGCCGGGCGTCTTTCGGCAGAAGCCGCGCTAAGGAGAGCGCTGTGAGCGGCACAATCGTCTTTGCGCGAAGAAGCCGCTTCTTGGGCTCCGGCAGCCGGCGAGAGCGGCAGCTTCGGGAAGGTGAAGAAGCAAGCTGTACAACACTGGGATTGTGTGCGCACCTTGCCAACTGATAGAAAACAGTACCTTTGCACTCTCCTGACTTTTCCAATCACAGGAACATTCGATTGGAAGCTGTTTTGGACAACTTTTCTTTTCTTCCTGCCAAACACTTGGCAGACATCCGTGCAACTTCTAGAACACGATGGGAGATGTTTTCTGTGCTGGCAGAGTTTTTCCTAGCCAGACATAGTGGAAAAGCTTGTTGCCGAGGTGTAGATGAGAAGAGGAGCTAAAGAGGAAGGTAGGATGCTCTCCGGAGGTAAGAGCCGCTGCCGGGCGTCTTTCGGCAGAAGCCGCGCTAAGGAGAGCGCTGTGAGCGGCACAATCGTCTTTGCGCGAAGAAGCCGCTTCTTGGGCTCCGGCAGCCGGCGAGAGCGGCAGCTTCGGGAAGGTGAAGAAGCAAGCTGTACAACACTGGGATTGTGTGCGCACCTTGCCAACTGATAGAAAACAGTACCTTTGCACTCTCCTGACTTTTCCAATCACAGGAACATTCGATTGGAAGCTGTTTTGGACAACTTTTCTTTTCTTCCTGCCAAACACTTGGCAGACATCCGTGCAACTTCTAGAACACGATGGGAGATGTTTTCTGTGCTGGCACAGTTTTTCCTAGCCAGACATAGTGGAAAAGCTTTTTGCCGAGGTGTAGATGAGAAGAGGAGCTAAAGAGGAAGGTAGGATGCTCTCCGGAGGTAAGAGCCGCTGCCGGGCGTCTTTAGGCAGAAGCCGCGCTAAGGAGAGCACTGTGAGCGGCACAATCGTCTTTGCGCGAAGAAGCCGCTTCTTGGGCTCCGGCAGCCGGCGAGAGCGGCAGCTTCGGGAAGGTGAAGAAGCAAGCTGTACAACACTGGGATTGTGTGCGCACCTTGCCAACTGATAGAAAACAGTACCTTTGCACTCTCCTGACTTTTCCAATCACAGGAACATTCGATTGGAAGCTGTTTTGGACAACTTTTCTTTTCTTCCTGCCAAACACTTGGCAGACATCCGTGCAACTTCTAGAACACGATGGGAGATGTTTTCTGTGCTGGCACAGTTTTTCCTAGCCAGACATAGTGGAAAAGCTTTTTGCCGAGGTGTAGATGAGAAGAGGAGCTAAAGAGGAAGGTAGGATGCTCTCCGGAGGTAAGAGCCGCTGCCGGGCGTCTTTCGGCAGAAGCCGCGCTAAGGAGAGCGCTGTGAGCGGCACAATCGTCTTTGCGCGAAGAAGCCGCTTCTTGGGCTCCGGCAGCCGGCGAGAGCGGCAGCTTCGGGAAGGTGAAGAAGCAAGCTGTACAACACTGGGATTGTGTGCGCACCTTGCCAACTGATAGAAAACAGTACCTTTGCACTCTCCTGACTTTTCCAATCACAGGAACATTCGATTGGAAGCTGTTTTGGACAACTTTTCTTTTCTTCCTGACAAACACTTGGCAGACATCCGTGCAACTTCTAGAACACGATGGGAGATGTTTTCTGTGCTGGCACAGTTTTTCCTAGCCAGACATAGTGGAAAAGCTTTTTGCCGAGGTGTAGATGAGAAGAGGAGCTAAAGAGGAAGGTAGGATGCTCTCCGGAGGTAAGAGCCGCTGCCGGGCGTCTTTCGGCAGAAGCCGCGCTAAGGAGAGCACTGTGAGCGGCACAATCGTCTTTGCGCGAAGAAGCCGCTTCTTGGGCTCCGGCAGCCGGCGAGAGCGGCAGCTTCGGGAAGGTGAAGAAGCAAGCTGTACAACACTGGGATTGTGTGCGCACCTTGCCAACTGATAGAAAACAGTACCTTTGCACTCTCCTGACTTTTCCAATCACAGGAACATTCGATTGGAAGCTGTTTTGGACAACTTTTCTTTTCTTCCTGCCAAACACTTGGCAGACATCCGTGCAACTTCTAGAACACGATGGGAGATGTTTTCTGTGCTGGCACAGTTTTTCCTAGCCAGACATAGTGGAAAAGCTTTTTGCCGAGGTGTAGATGGGAAGAGGAGCTAAAGAGGAAGGTAGGATGCTCTCCGGAGGTAAGAGCCGCTGCCGGGCGTCTTTCGGCAGAAGCCGCGCTAAGGAGAGCGCTGTGAGCGGCACAATCGTCTTTGCGCGAAGAAGCCGCTTCTTGGGCTCCGGCAGCCGGCGAGAGCGGCAGCTTCGGGAAGGTGAAGAAGCAAGCTGTACAACACTGGGATTGTGTGCGCACCTTGCCAACTGATAGAAAACAGTACCTTTGCACTCTCCTGACTTTTCCAATCACAGGAACATTCGATTGGAAGCTGTTTTGGACAACTTTTCTTTTCTTCCTGCCAAACACTTGGCAGACATCCGTGCAACTTCTAGAACACGAGGGGAGATGTTTTCTGTGCTGGCACAGTTTTTCCTAGCCAGACATAGTGGAAAAGCTTGTTGCCGAGGTGTAGATGAGAAGAGGAGCTAAAGAGGAAGGTAGGATGCTCTCCGGAGGTAAGAGCCGCTGCCGGGCGTCTTTCGGCAGAAGCCGCGCTAAGGAGAGCACTGTGAGCGGCACAATCGTCTTTGCGCGAAGAAGCCGCTTCTTGGGCTCCGGCAGCCGGCGAGAGCGGCAGCTTCGGGAAGGTGAAGAAGCAAGCTGTACAACACTGGGATTGTGTGCGCACCTTGCCAACTGATAGAAAACAGTACCTTTGCACTCTCCTGACTTTTCCAATCACAGGAACATTCGATTGGAAGCTGTTTTGGACAACTTTTCTTTTCTTCCTGCCAAACACTTGGCAGACATCCGTGCAACTTCTAGAACACGAGGGGAGATGTTTTCTGTGCTGGCACAGTTTTTCCTAGCCAGACATAGTGGAAAAGCTTGTTGCCGAGGTGTAGATGAGAAGAGGAGCTAAAGAGGAAGGTAGGATGCTCTCCGGAGGTAAGAGCCGCTGCCGGGCGTCTTTCGGCAGAAGCCGCGCTAAGGAGAGCGCTGTGAGCGGCACAATCGTCTTTGCGCGAAGAAGCCGCTTCTTGGGCTCCGGGAGCCGGCGAGAGCGGCAGCTTCGGGAAGGTGAAGAAGCAAGCTGTACAACACTGGGATTGTGTGCGCACCTTGCCAACTGATAGAAAACAGTACCTTTGCACTCTCCTGACTTTTCCAATCACAGGAACATTCGATTGGAAGCTGTTTTGGACAACTTTTCTTTTCTTCCTGCCAAACACTTGGCAGACATCCGTGCAACTTCTAGAACACGATGGGAGATGTTTTCTGTGCTGGCACAGTTTTTCCTAGCCAGACATAGTGGAAAAGCTTGTTGCCGAGGTGTAGATGAGAAGAGGAGCTAAAGAGGAAGGTAGGATGCTCTCCGGAGGTAAGAGCCGCTGCCGGGCGTCTTTCGGCAGAAGCCGCGCTAAGGAGAGCGCTGTGAGCGGCACAATCGTCTTTGCGCGAAGAAGCCGCTTCTTGGGCTCCGGGAGCCGGCGAGAGCGGCAGCTTCGGGAAGGTGAAGAAGCAAGCTGTACAACACTGGGATTGTGTGCGCACCTTGCCAACTGATAGAAAACAGTACCTTTGCACTCTCCTGACTTTTCCAATCACAGGAACATTCGATTGGAAGCTGTTTTGGACAACTTTTCTTTTCTTCCTGCCAAACACTTGGCAGACATCCGTGCAACTTCTAGAACACGATGGGAGATGTTTTCTGTGCTGGCACAGTTTTTCCTAGCCAGACATAGTGGAAAAGCTTGTTGCCGAGGTGTAGATGAGAAGAGGAGCTAAAGAGGAAGGTAGGATGCTCTCCGGAGGTAAGAGCCGCTGCCGGGCGTCTTTCGGCAGAAGCCGCGCTAAGGAGAGCGCTGTGAGCGGCACAATCGTCTTTGCGCGAAGAAGCCGCTTCTTGGGCTCCGGGAGCCGGCGAGAGCGGCAGCTTCGGGAAGGTGAAGAAGCAAGCTGTACAACACTGGGATTGTGTGCGCACCTTGCCAACTGATAGAAAACAGTACCTTTGCACTCTCCTGACTTTTCCAATCACAGGAACATTCGATTGGAAGCTGTTTTGGACAACTTTTCTTTTCTTCCTGCCAAACACTTGGCAGACATCCGTGCAACTTCTAGAACACGATGGGAGATGTTTTCTGTGCTGGCACAGTTTTTCCTAGCCAGACATAGTGGAAAAGCTTTTTGCCGAGGTGTAGATGAGAAGAGGAGCTAAAGAGGAAGGTAGGATGCTCTCCGGAGTAAGAGCCGCTGCCGGGCGTCTTTCGGCAGAAGCCGCGCTAAGGAGAGCGCTGTGAGCGGCACAATCGTCTTTGCGCGAAGAAGCCGCTTCTTGGGCTCCGGGAGCCGGCGAGAGCGGCAGCTTCGGGAAGGTGAAGAAGCAAGCTGTACAACACTGGGATTGTGTGCGCACCTTGCCAACTGATAGAAAACAGTACCTTTGCACTCTCCTGACTTTTCCAATCACAGGAACATTCGATTGGAAGCTGTTTTGGACAACTTTTCTTTTCTTCCTGCCAAACACTTGGCAGACATCCGTGCAACTTCTAGAACACGAGGGGAGATGTTTTCTGTGCTGGCACAGTTTTTCCTAGCCAGACATAGTGGAAAAGCTTTTTGCCGAGGTGTAGATGAGAAGAGGAGCTAAAGAGGAAGGTAGGATGCTCTCCGGAGGTAAGAGCCGCTGCCGGGCGTCTTTCGGCAGAAGCCGCGCTAAGGAGAGCGCTGTGAGCGGCACAATCGTCTTTGCGCGAAGAAGCCGCTTCTTGGGCTCCGGCAGCCGGCGAGAGCGGCAGCTTCGGGAAGGTGAAGAAGCAAGCTGTACAACACTGGGATTGTGTGCGCACCTTGCCAACTGATAGAAAACAGTACCTTTGCACTCTCCTGACTTTTCCAATCACAGGAACATTCGATTGGAAGCTGTTTTGGACAACTTTTCTTTTCTTCCTGCCAAACACTTGGCAGACATCCGTGCAACTTCTAGAACACGATGGGAGATGTTTTCTGTGCTGGCACAGTTTTTCCTAGCCAGACATAGTGGAAAAGCTTGTTGCCGAGGTGTAGATGAGAAGAGGAGCTAAAGAGGAAGGTAGGATGCTCTCCGGAGGTAAGAGCCGCTGCCGGGCGTCTTTCGGCAGAAGCCGCGCTAAGGAGAGCGCTGTGAGCGGCACAATCGTCTTTGCGCGAAGAAGCCGCTTCTTGGGCTCCGGCAGCCGGCGAGAGCGGCAGCTTCGGGAAGGTGAAGAAGCAAGCTGTACAACACTGGGATTGTGTGCGCACCTTGCCAACTGATAGAAAACAGTACCTTTGCACTCTCCTGACTTTTCCAATCACAGGAACATTCGATTGGAAGCTGTTTTGGACAACTTTTCTTTTCTTCCTGCCAAACACTTGGCAGACATCCGTGCAACTTCTAGAACACGATGGGAGATGTTTTCTGTGCTGGCACAGTTTTTCCTAGCCAGACATAGTGGAAAAGCTTGTTGCCGAGGTGTAGATGAGAAGAGGAGCTAAAGAGGAAGGTAGGATGCTCTCCGGAGGTAAGAGCCGCTGCCGGGCGTCTTTCGGCAGAAGCCGCGCTAAGGAGAGCGCTGTGAGCAGCACAATCGTCTTTGCGCGAAGAAGCCGCTTCTTGGGCTCCGGCAGCCGGCGAGAGCGGCAGCTTCGGGAAGGTGAAGAAGCAAGCTGTACAACACTGGGATTGTGTGCGCACCTTGCCAACTGATAGAAAACAGTACCTTTGCACTCTCCTGACTTTTCCAATCACAGGAACATTCGATTGGAAGCTGTTTTGGACAACTTTTCTTTTCTTCCTGCCAAACACTTGGCAGACATCCGTGCAACTTCTAGAACACGATGGGAGATGTTTTCTGTGCTGGCACAGTTTTTCCTAGCCAGACATAGTGGAAAAGCTTGTTGCCGAGGTGTAGATGAGAAGAGGAGCTAAAGAGGAAGGTAGGATGCTCTCCGGAGGTAAGAGCCGCTGCCGGGCGTCTTTCGGCAGAAGCCGCGCTAAGGAGAGCGCTGTGAGCGGCACAATCGTCTTTGCGCGAAGAAGCCGCTTCTTGGGCTCCGGCAGCCGGCGAGAGCGGCAGCTTCGGGAAGGTGAAGAAGCAAGCTGTACAACACTGGGATTGTGTGCGCACCTTGCCAACTGATAGAAAACAGTACCTTTGCACTCTCCTGACTTTTCCAATCACAGGAACATTCGATTGGAAGCTGTTTTGGACAACTTTTCTTTTCTTCCTGCCAAACACTTGGCAGACATCCGTGCAACTTCTAGAACACGATGGGAGATGTTTTCTGTGCTGGCACAGTTTTTCCTAGCCAGACATAGTGGAAAAGCTTTTTGCCGAGGTGTAGATGAGAAGAGGAGCTAAAGAGGAAGGTAGGATGCTCTCCGGAGGTAAGAGCCGCTGCCGGGCGTCTTTCGGCAGAAGCCGCGCTAAGGAGAGCGCTGTGAGCGGCACAATCGTCTTTGCGCGAAGAAGCCGCTTCTTGGGCTCCGGCAGCCGGCGAGAGCGGCAGCTTCGGGAAGGTGAAGAAGCAAGCTGTACAACACTGGGATTGTGTGCGCACCTTGCCAACTGATAGAAAACAGTACCTTTGCACTCTCCTGACTTTTCCAATCACAGGAACATTCGATTGGAAGCTGTTTTGGACAACTTTTCTTTTCTTCCTGCCAAACACTTGGCAGACATCCGTGCAACTTCTAGAACACGATGGGAGATGTTTTCTGTGCTGGCACAGTTTTTCCTAGCCAGACATAGTGGAAAAGCTTGTTGCCGAGGTGTAGATGAGAAGAGGAGCTAAAGAGGAAGGTAGGATGCTCTCCGGAGGTAAGAGCCGCTGCCGGGCGTCTTTCGGCAGAAGCCGCGCTAAGGAGAGCGCTGTGAGCGGCACAATCGTCTTTGCGCGAAGAAGCCGCTTCTTGGGCTCTGGAGCCGGCGAGAGCGGCAGCTTCGGGAAGGTGAAGAAGCAAGCTGTACAACACTGGGATTGTGTGCGCACCTTGCCAACAGATAGAAAACAGTACCTTTGCACTCTCCTGACTTTTCCAATCACAGGAACATTCGATTGGAAGCTGTTTTGGACAACTTTTCTTTTCTTCCTGCCAAACACTTGGCAGACATCCGTGCAACTTCTAGAACACGATGGGAGATGTTTTCTGTGCTGGCACAGTTTTTCCTAGCCAGACATAGTGGAAAAGCTTGTTGCCGAGGTGTAGATGAGAAGAGGAGCTAAAGAGGAAGGTAGGATGCTCTCCGGAGGTAAGAGCCGCTGCCGGGCGTCTTTCGGCAGAAGCCGCGCTAAGGAGAGCGCTGTGAGCGGCACAATCGTCTTTGCGCGAAGAAGCCGCTTCTTGGGCTCCGGCAGCCGGCGAGAGCGGCAGCTTCGGGAAGGTGAAGAAGCAAGCTGTACAACACTGGGATTGTGTGCGCACCTTGCCAACTGATAGAAAACAGTACCTTTGCACTCTCCTGACTTTTCCAATCACAGGAACATTCGATTGGAAGCTGTTTTGGACAACTTTTCTTTTCTTCCTGCCAAACACTTGGCAGACATCCGTGCAACTTCTAGAACACGATGGGAGATGTTTTCTGTGCTGGCACAGTTTTTCCTAGCCAGACATAGTGGAAAAGCTTGTTGCCGAGGTGTAGATGAGAAGAGGAGCTAAAGAGGAAGGTAGGATGCTCTCCGGAGGTAAGAGCCGCTGCCGGGCGTCTTTCGGCAGAAGCCGCGCTAAGGAGAGCGCTGTGAGCGGCACAATCGTCTTTGCGCGAAGAAGCCGCTTCTTGGGCTCCGGCAGCCGGCGAGAGCGGCAGCTTCGGGAAGGTGAAGAAGCAAGCTGTACAACACTGGGATTGTGTGCGCACCTTGCCAACTGATAGAAAACAGTACCTTTGCACTCTCCTGACTTTTCCAATCACAGGAACATTCGATTGGAAGCTGTTTTGGACAACTTTTCTTTTCTTCCTGCCAAACACTTGGCAGACATCCGTGCAACTTCTAGAACACGATGGGAGATGTTTTCTGTGCTGGCACAGTTTTTCCTAGCCAGACATAGTGGAAAAGCTTTTTGCCGAGGTGTAGATGAGAAGAGGAGCTAAAGAGGAAGGTAGGATGCTCTCCGGAGGTAAGAGCCGCTGCCGGGCGTCTTTAGGCAGAAGCCGCGCTAAGGAGAGCACTGTGAGCGGCACAATCGTCTTTGCGCGAAGAAGCCGCTTCTTGGGCTCCGGCAGCCGGCGAGAGCGGCAGCTTCGGAAGGTGAAGAAGCAAGCTGTACAACACTGGGATTGTGTGCGCACCTTGCCAACTGATAGAAAACAGTACCTTTGCACTCTCCTGACTTTTCCAATCACAGGAACATTCGATTGGAAGCTGTTTTGGACAACTTTTCTTTTCTTCCTGCCAAACACTTGGCAGACATCCGTGCAACTTCTAGAACACGATGGGAGATGTTTTCTGTGCTGGCACAGTTTTTCCTAGCCAGACATAGTGGAAAAGCTTGTTGCCGAGGTGTAGATGAGAAGAGGAGCTAAAGAGGAAGGTAGGATGCTCTCCGGAGGTAAGAGCCGCTGCCGGGCGTCTTTCGGCAGAAGCCGCGCTAAGGAGAGCGCTGTGAGCGGCACAATCGTCTTTGCGCGAAGAAGCCGCTTCTTGGGCTCCGGCAGCCGGCGAGAGCGGCAGCTTCGGGAAGGTGAAGAAGCAAGCTGTACAACACTGGGATTGTGTGCGCACCTTGCCAACTGATAGAAAACAGTACCTTTGCACTCTCCTGACTTTTCCAATCACAGGAACATTCGATTGGAAGCTGTTTTGGACAACTTTTCTTTTCTTCCTGACAAACACTTGGCAGACATCCGTGCAACTTCTAGAACACGATGGGAGATGTTTTCTGTGCTGGCACAGTTTTTCCTAGCCAGACATAGTGGAAAAGCTTTTTGCCGAGGTGTAGATGAGAAGAGGAGCTAAAGAGGAAGGTAGGATGCTCTCCGGAGGTAAGAGCCGCTGCCGGGCGTCTTTCGGCAGAAGCCGCGCTAAGGAGAGCACTGTGAGCGGCACAATCGTCTTTGCGCGAAGAAGCCGCTTCTTGGGCTCCGGCAGCCGGCGAGAGCGGCAGCTTCGGGAAGGTGAAGAAGCAAGCTGTACAACACTGGGATTGTGTGCGCACCTTGCCAACTGATAGAAAACAGTACCTTTGCACTCTCCTGACTTTTCCAATCACAGGAACATTCGATTGGAAGCTGTTTTGGACAACTTTTCTTTTCTTCCTGCCAAACACTTGGCAGACATCCGTGCAACTTCTAGAACACGATGGGAGATGTTTTCTGTGCTGGCACAGTTTTTCCTAGCCAGACATAGTGGAAAAGCTTGTTGCCGAGGTGTAGATGAGAAGAGGAGCTAAAGAGGAAGGTAGGATGCTCTCCGGAGGTAAGAGCCGCTGCCGGGCGTCTTTCGGCAGAAGCCGCGCTAAGGAGAGCGCTGTGAGCGGCACAATCGTCTTTGCGCGAAGAAGCCGCTTCTTGGGCTCCGGCAGCCGGCGAGAGCGGCAGCTTCGGGAAGGTGAAGAAGCAAGCTGTACAACACTGGGATTGTGTGCGCACCTTGCCAACTGATAGAAAACAGTACCTTTGCACTCTCCTGACTTTTCCAATCACAGGAACATTCGATTGGAAGCTGTTTTGGACAACTTTTCTTTTCTTCCTGCCAAACACTTGGCAGACATCCGTGCAACTTCTAGAACACGATGGGAGATGTTTTCTGTGCTGGCACAGTTTTTCCTAGCCAGACATAGTGGAAAAGCTTGTTGCCGAGGTGTAGATGAGAAGAGGAGCTAAAGAGGAAGGTAGGATGCTCTCCGGAGGTAAGAGCCGCTGCCGGGCGTCTTTCGGCAGAAGCCGCGCTAAGGAGAGCGCTGTGAGCGGCACAATCGTCTTTGCGCGAAGAAGCCGCTTCTTGGGCTCCGGCAGCCGGCGAGAGCGGCAGCTTCGGGAAGGTGAAGAAGCAAGCTGTACAACACTGGGATTGTGTGCGCACCTTGCCAACTGATAGAAAACAGTACCTTTGCACTCTCCTGACTTTTCCAATCACAGGAACATTCGATTGGAAGCTGTTTTGGACAACTTTTCTTTTCTTCCTGCCAAACACTTGGCAGACATCCGTGCAACTTCTAGAACACGATGGGAGATGTTTTCTGTGCTGGCACAGTTTTTCCTAGCCAGACATAGTGGAAAAGCTTGTTGCCGAGGTGTAGATGAGAAGAGGAGCTAAAGAGGAAGGTAGGATGCTCTCCGGAGGTAAGAGCCGCTGCCGGGCGTCTTTCGGCAGAAGCCGCGCTAAGGAGAGCGCTGTGAGCGGCACAATCGTCTTTGCGCGAAGAAGCCGCTTCTTGGGCTCCGGCAGCCGGCGAGAGCGGCAGCTTCGGGAAGGTGAAGAAGCAAGCTGTACAACACTGGGATTGTGTGCGCACCTTGCCAACTGATAGAAAACAGTACCTTTGCACTCTCCTGACTTTTCCAATCACAGGAACATTCGATTGGAAGCTGTTTTGGACAACTTTTCTTTTCTTCCTGCCAAACACTTGGCAGACATCCGTGCAACTTCTAGAACACGATGGGAGATGTTTTCTGTGCTGGCACAGTTTTTCCTAGCCAGACATAGTGGAAAAGCTTGTTGCCGAGGTGTAGATGAGAAGAGGAGCTAAAGAGGAAGGTAGGATGCTCTCCGGAGGTAAGAGCCGCTGCCGGGCGTCTTTCGGCAGAAGCCGCGCTAAGGAGAGCGCTGTGAGCGGCACAATCGTCTTTGCGCGAAGAAGCCGCTTCTTGGGCTCCGGCAGCCGGCGAGAGCGGCAGCTTCGGGAAGGTGAAGAAGCAAGCTGTACAACACTGGGATTGTGTGCGCACCTTGCCAACTGATAGAAAACAGTACCTTTGCACTCTCCTGACTTTTCCAATCACAGGAACATTTGATTGGAAGCTGTTTTGGACAACTTTTCTTTTCTTCCTGCCAAACACTTGGCAGACATCCGTGCAACTTCTAGAACACGATGGGAGATGTTTTCTGTGCTGGCACAGTTTTTCCTAGCCAGACATAGTGGAAAAGCTTGTTGCCGAGGTGTAGATGAGAAGAGGAGCTAAAGAGGAAGGTAGGATGCTCTCCGGAGGTAAGAGCCGCTGCCGGGCGTCTTTCGGCAGAAGCCGCGCTAAGGAGAGCGCTGTGAGCGGCACAATCGTCTTTGCGCGAAGAAGCCGCTTCTTGGGCTCCGGGAGCCGGCGAGAGCGGCAGCTTCGGGAAGGTGAAGAAGCAAGCTGTACAACACTGGGATTGTGTGCGCACCTTGCCAACTGATAGAAAACAGTACCTTTGCACTCTCCTGACTTTTCCAATCACAGGAACATTCGATTGGAAGCTGTTTTGGACAACTTTTCTTTTCTTCCTGCCAAACACTTGGCAGACATCCGTGCAACTTCTAGAACACGATGGGAGATGTTTTCTGTGCTGGCACAGTTTTTCCTAGCCAGACATAGTGGAAAAGCTTTTTGCCGAGGTGTAGATGAGAAGAGGAGCTAAAGAGGAAGGTAGGATGCTCTCCGGAGGTAAGAGCCGCTGCCGGGCGTCTTTCGGCAGAAGCCGCGCTAAGGAGAGCGCTGTGAGCGGCACAATCGTCTTTGCGCGAAGAAGCCGCTTCTTGGGCTCCGGGAGCCGGCGAGAGCGGCAGCTTCGGGAAGGTGAAGAAGCAAGCTGTACAACACTGGGATTGTGTGCGCACCTTGCCAACTGATAGAAAACAGTACCTTTGCACTCTCCTGACTTTTCCAATCACAGGAACATTCGATTGGAAGCTGTTTTGGACAACTTTTCTTTTCTTCCTGCCAAACACTTGGCAGACATCCGTGCAACTTCTAGAACACGATGGGAGATGTTTTCTGTGCTGGCACAGTTTTTCCTAGCCAGACATAGTGGAAAAGCTTGTTGCCGAGGTGTAGATGAGAAGAGGAGCTAAAGAGGAAGGTAGGATGCTCTCCGGAGGTAAGAGCCGCTGCCGGGCGTCTTTCGGCAGAAGCCGCGCTAAGGAGAGCACTGTGAGCGGCACAATCGTCTTTGCGCGAAGAAGCCGCTTCTTGGGCTCCGGCAGCCGGCGAGAGCGGCAGCTTCGGGAAGGTGAAGAAGCAAGCTGTACAACACTGGGATTGTGTGCGCACCTTGCCAACTGATAGAAAACAGTACCTTTGCACTCTCCTGACTTTTCCAATCACAGGAACATTCGATTGGAAGCTGTTTTGGACAACTTTTCTTTTCTTCCTGCCAAACACTTGGCAGACATCCGTGCAACTTCTAGAACACGATGGGAGATGTTTTCTGTGCTGGCACAGTTTTTCCTAGCCAGACATAGTGGAAAAGCTTGTTGCCGAGGTGTAGATGAGAAGAGGAGCTAAAGAGGAAGGTAGGATGCTCTCCGGAGGTAAGAGCCGCTGCCGGGCGTCTTTCGGCAGAAGCCGCGCTAAGGAGAGCGCTGTGAGCGGCACAATCGTCTTTGCGCGAAGAAGCCGCTTCTTGGGCTCCGGCAGCCGGCGAGAGCGGCAGCTTCGGGAAGGTGAAGAAGCAAGCTGTACAACACTGGGATTGTGTGCGCACCTTGCCAACTGATAGAAAACAGTACCTTTGCACTCTCCTGACTTTTCCAATCACAGGAACATTCGATTGGAAGCTGTTTTGGACAACTTTTCTTTTCTTCCTGCCAAACACTTGGCAGACATCCGTGCAACTTCTAGAACACGATGGGAGATGTTTTCTGTGCTGGCACAGTTTTTCCTAGCCAGACATAGTGGAAAAGCTTTTTGCCGAGGTGTAGATGAGAAGAGGAGCTAAAGAGGAAGGTAGGATGCTCTCCGGAGGTAAGAGCCGCTGCCGGGCGTCTTTCGGCAGAAGCCGCGCTAAGGAGAGCGCTGTGAGCGGCACAATCGTCTTTGCGCGAAGAAGCCGCTTCTTGGGCTCCGGCAGCCGGCGAGAGCGGCAGCTTCGGGAAGGTGAAGAAGCAAGCTGTACAACACTGGGATTGTGTGCGCACCTTGCCAACTGATAGAAAACAGTACCTTTGCACTCTCCTGACTTTTCCAATCACAGGAACATTCGATTGGAAGCTGTTTTGGACAACTTTTCTTTTCTTCCTGCCAAACACTTGGCAGACATCCGTGCAACTTCTAGAACACGAGGGGAGATGTTTTCTGTGCTGGCACAGTTTTTCCTAGCCAGACATAGTGGAAAAGCTTTTTGCCGAGGTGTAGATGAGAAGAGGAGCTAAAGAGGAAGGTAGGATGCTCTCCGGAGGTAAGAGCCGCTGCCGGGCGTCTTTCGGCAGAAGCCGCGCTAAGGAGAGCGCTGTGAGCGGCACAATCGTCTTTGCGCGAAGAAGCCGCTTCTTGGGCTCCGGCAGCCGGCGAGAGCGGCAGCTTCGGGAAGGTGAAGAAGCAAGCTGTACAAGACTGGGATTGTGTGCGCACCTTGCCAACTGATAGAAAACAGTACCTTTGCACTCTCCTGACTTTTCCAATCACAGGAACATTCGATTGGAAGCTGTTTTGGACAACTTTTCTTTTCTTCCTGCCAAACACTTGGCAGACATCCGTGCAACTTCTAGAACACGATGGGAGATGTTTTCTGTGCTGGCACAGTTTTTCCTAGCCAGACATAGTGGAAAAGCTTGTTGCCGAGGTGTAGATGAGAAGAGGAGCTAAAGAGGAAGGTAGGATGCTCTCCGGAGGTAAGAGCCGCTGCCGGGCGTCTTTCGGCAGAAGCCGCGCTAAGGAGAGCGCTGTGAGCGGCACAATCGTCTTTGCGCGAAGAAGCCGCTTCTTGGGCTCCGGCAGCCGGCGAGAGCGGCAGCTTCGGGAAGGTGAAGAAGCAAGCTGTACAACACTGGGATTGTGTGCGCACCTTGCCAACTGATAGAAAACAGTACCTTTGCACTCTCCTGACTTTTCCAATCACAGGAACATTCGATTGGAAGCTGTTTTGGACAACTTTTCTTTTCTTCCTGCCAAACACTTGGCAGACATCCGTGCAACTTCTAGAACACGATGGGAGATGTTTTCTGTGCTGGCACAGTTTTTCCTAGCCAGACATAGTGGAAAAGCTTGTTGCCGAGGTGTAGATGAGAAGAGGAGCTAAAGAGGAAGGTAGGATGCTCTCCGGAGGTAAGAGCCGCTGCCGGGCGTCTTTCGGCAGAAGCCGCGCTAAGGAGAGCGCTGTGAGCGGCACAATCGTCTTTGCGCGAAGAAGCCGCTTCTTGGGCTCCGGCAGCCGGCGAGAGCGGCAGCTTCGGGAAGGTGAAGAAGCAAGCTGTACAACACTGGGATTGTGTGCGCACCTTGCCAACTGATAGAAAACAGTACCTTTGCACTCTCCTGACTTTTCCAATCACAGGAACATTCGATTGGAAGCTGTTTTGGACAACTTTTCTTTTCTTCCTGCCAAACACTTGGCAGACATCCGTGCAACTTCTAGAACACGATGGGAGATGTTTTCTGTGCTGGCACAGTTTTTCCTAGCCAGACATAGTGGAAAAGCTTGTTGCCGAGGTGTAGATGAGAAGAGGAGCTAAAGAGGAAGGTAGGATGCTCTCCGGAGGTAAGAGCCGCTGCCGGGCGTCTTTCGGCAGAAGCCGCGCTAAGGAGAGCACTGTGGGCGGCACAATCGTCTTTGCGCGAAGAAGCCGCTTCTTGGGCTCCGGCAGCCGGCGAGAGCGGCAGCTTCGGGAAGGTGAAGAAGCAAGCTGTACAACACTGGGATTGTGTGCGCACCTTGCCAACTGATAGAAAACAGTACCTTTGCACTCTCCTGACTTTTCCAATCACAGGAACATTCGATTGGAAGCTGTTTTGGACAACTTTTCTTTTCTTCCTGCCAAACACTTGGCAGACATCCGTGCAACTTCTAGAACACGAGGGGAGATGTTTTCTGTGCTGGCACAGTTTTTCCTAGCCAGACATAGTGGAAAAGCTTGTTGCCGAGGTGTAGATGAGAAGAGGAGCTAAAGAGGAAGGTAGGATGCTCTCCGGAGGTAAGAGCCGCTGCCGGGCGTCTTTCGGCAGAAGCCGCGCTAAGGAGAGCACTGTGAGCGGCACAATCGTCTTTGCGCGAAGAAGCCGCTTCTTGGGCTCCGGCAGCCGGCGAGAGCGGCAGCTTCGGGAAGGTGAAGAAGCAAGCTGTACAACACTGGGATTGTGTGCGCACCTTGCCAACTGATAGAAAACAGTACCTTTGCACTCTCCTGACTTTTCCAATCACAGGAACATTCGATTGGAAGCTGTTTTGGACAACTTTTCTTTTCTTCCTGCCAAACACTTGGCAGACATCCGTGCAACTTCTAGAACACGATGGGAGATGTTTTCTGTGCTGGCACAGTTTTTCCTAGCCAGACATAGTGGAAAAGCTTGTTGCCGAGGTGTAGATGAGAAGAGGAGCTAAAGAGGAAGGTAGGATGCTCTCCGGAGGTAAGAGCCGCTGCCGGGCGTCTTTCGGCAGAAGCCGCGCTAAGGAGAGCGCTGTGAGCGGCACAATCGTCTTTGCGCGAAGAAGCCGCTTCTTGGGCTCCGGCAGCCGGCGAGAGCGGCAGCTTCGGGAAGGTGAAGAAGCAAGCTGTACAACACTGGGATTGTGTGCGCACCTTGCCAACTGATAGAAAACAGTACCTTTGCACTCTCCTGACTTTTCCAATCACAGGAACATTCGATTGGAAGCTGTTTTGGACAACTTTTCTTTTCTTCCTGCCAAACACTTGGCAGACATCCGTGCAACTTCTAGAACACGATGGGAGATGTTTTCTGTGCTGGCACAGTTTTTCCTAGCCAGACATAGTGGAAAAGCTTTTTGCCGAGGTGTAGATGAGAAGAGGAGCTAAAGAGGAAGGTAGGATGCTCTCCGGAGGTAAGAGCCGCTGCCGGGCGTCTTTCGGCAGAAGCCGCGCTAAGGAGAGTGCTGTGAGCGGCACAATCGTCTTTGCGCGAAGAAGCCGCTTCTTGGGCTCCGGGAGCCGGCGAGAGCGGCAGCTTCGGGAAGGTGAAGAAGCAAGCTGTACAACACTGGGATTGTGTGCGCACCTTGCCAACTGATAGAAAACAGTACCTTTGCACTCTCCTGACTTTTCCAATCACAGGAACATTCGATTGGAAGCTGTTTTGGACAACTTTTCTTTTCTTCCTGCCAAACACTTGGCAGACATCCGTGCAACTTCTAGAACACGATGGGAGATGTTTTCTGTGCTGGCACAGTTTTTCCTAGCCAGACATAGTGGAAAAGCTTTTTGCCGAGGTGTAGATGAGAAGAGGAGCTAAAGAGGAAGGTAGGATGCTCTCTGGAGGTAAGAGCCGCTGCCGGGCGTCTTTCGGCAGAAGCCGCGCTAAGGAGAGCGCTGTGAGCGGCACAATCGTCTTTGCGCGAAGAAGCCGCTTCTTGGGCTCCGGCAGCCGGCGAGAGCGGCAGCTTCGGGAAGGTGAAGAAGCAAGCTGTACAACACTGGGATTGTGTGCGCACCTTGCCAACTGATAGAAAACAGTACCTTTGCACTCTCCTGACTTTTCCAATCACAGGAACATTCGATTGGAAGCTGTTTTGGACAACTTTTCTTTTCTTCCTGCCAAACACTTGGCAGACATCCGTGCAACTTCTAGAACACGATGGGAGATGTTTTCTGTGCTGGCACAGTTTTTCCTAGCCAGACATAGTGGAAAAGCTTTTTGCCGAGGTGTAGATGAGAAGAGGAGCTAAAGAGGAAGGTAGGATGCTCTCCGGAGGTAAGAGCCGCTGCCGGGCGTCTTTCGGCAGAAGCCGCGCTAAGGAGAGCGCTGTGAGCGGCACAATCGTCTTTGCGCGAAGAAGCCGCTTCTTGGGCTCCGGGAGCCGGCGAGAGCGGCAGCTTCGGGAAGGTGAAGAAGCAAGCTGTACAACACTGGGATTGTGTGCGCACCTTGCCAACTGATAGAAAACAGTACCTTTGCACTCTCCTGACTTTTCCAATCACAGGAACATTCGATTGGAAGCTGTTTTGGACAACTTTTCTTTTCTTCCTGCCAAACACTTGGCAGACATCCGTGCAACTTCTAGAACACGATGGGAGATGTTTTCTGTGCTGGCACAGTTTTTCCTAGCCAGACATAGTGGAAAAGCTTTTTGCCGAGGTGTAGATGAGAAGAGGAGCTAAAGAGGAAGGTAGGATGCTCTCCGGAGGTAAGAGCCGCTGCCGGGCGTCTTTCGGCAGAAGCCGCGCTAAGGAGAGCGCTGTGAGCGGCACAATCGTCTTTGCGCGAAGAAGCCGCTTCTTGGGCTCCGGCAGCCGGCGAGAGCGGCAGCTTCGGGAAGGTGAAGAAGCAAGCTGTACAACACTGGGATTGTGTGCGCACCTTGCCAACTGATAGAAAACAGTACCTTTGCACTCTCCTGACTTTTCCAATCACAGGAACATTCGATTGGAAGCTGTTTTGGACAACTTTTCTTTTCTTCCTGCCAAACACTTGGCAGACATCCGTGCAACTTCTAGAACACGATGGGAGATGTTTTCTGTGCTGGCACAGTTTTTCCTAGCCAGACATAGTGGAAAAGCTTGTTGCCGAGGTGTAGATGAGAAGAGGAGCTAAAGAGGAAGGTAGGATGCTCTCCGGAGGTAAGAGCCGCTGCCGGGCGTCTTTCGGCAGAAGCCGCGCTAAGGAGAGCACTGTGAGCGGCACAATCGTCTTTGCGCGAAGAAGCCGCTTCTTGGGCTCCGGCAGCCGGCGAGAGCGGCAGCTTCGGGAAGGTGAAGAAGCAAGCTGTACAACACTGGGATTGTGTGCGCACCTTGCCAACTGATAGAAAACAGTACCTTTGCACTCTCCTGACTTTTCCAATCACAGGAACATTCGATTGGAAGCTGTTTTGGACAACTTTTCTTTTCTTCCTGCCAAACACTTGGCAGACATCCGTGCAACTTCTAGAACACGATGGGAGATGTTTTCTGTGCTGGCACAGTTTTTCCTAGCCAGACATAGTGGAAAAGCTTGTTGCCGAGGTGTAGATGAGAAGAGGAGCTAAAGAGGAAGGTAGGATGCTCTCCGGAGGTAAGAGCCGCTGCCGGGCGTCTTTCGGCAGAAGCCGCGCTAAGGAGAGCGCTGTGAGCGGCACAATCGTCTTTGCGCGAAGAAGCCGCTTCTTGGGCTCCGGCAGCCGGCGAGAGCGGCAGCTTCGGGAAGGTGAAGAAGCAAGCTGTACAACACTGGGATTGTGTGCGCACCTTGCCAACTGATAGAAAACAGTACCTTTGCACTCTCCTGACTTTTCCAATCACAGGAACATTCGATTGGAAGCTGTTTTGGACAACTTTTCTTTTCTTCCTGCCAAACACTTGGCAGACATCCGTGCAACTTCTAGAACACGATGGGAGATGTTTTCTGTGCTGGCACAGTTTTTCCTAGCCAGACATAGTGGAAAAGCTTTTTGCCGAGGTGTAGATGAGAAGAGGAGCTAAAGAGGAAGGTAGGATGCTCTCCGGAGGTAAGAGCCGCTGCCGGGCGTCTTTCGGCAGAAGCCGCGCTAAGGAGAGCGCTGTGAGCGGCACAATCGTCTTTGCGCGAAGAAGCCGCTTCTTGGGCTCCGGCAGCCGGCGAGAGCGGCAGCTTCGGGAAGGTGAAGAAGCAAGCTGTACAACACTGGGATTGTGTGCGCACCTTGCCAACTGATAGAAAACAGTACCTTTGCACTCTCCTGACTTTTCCAATCACAGGAACATTCGATTGGAAGCTGTTTTGGACAACTTTTCTTTTCTTCCTGCCAAACACTTGGCAGACATCCGTGCAACTTCTAGAACACGAGGGGAGATGTTTTCTGTGCTGGCACAGTTTTTCCTAGCCAGACATAGTGGAAAAGCTTGTTGCCGAGGTGTAGATGAGAAGAGGAGCTAAAGAGGAAGGTAGGATGCTCTCCGGAGGTAAGAGCCGCTGCCGGGCGTCTTTCGGCAGAAGCCGCGCTAAGGAGAGCGCTGTGAGCGGCACAATCGTCTTTGCGCGAAGAAGCCGCTTCTTGGGCTCCGGCAGCCGGCGAGAGCGGCAGCTTCGGGAAGGTGAAGAAGCAAGCTGTACAAGACTGGGATTGTGTGCGCACCTTGCCAACTGATAGAAAACAGTACCTTTGCACTCTCCTGACTTTTCCAATCACAGGAACATTCGATTGGAAGCTGTTTTGGACAACTTTTCTTTTCTTCCTGCCAAACACTTGGCAGACATCCGTGCAACTTCTAGAACACGATGGGAGATGTTTTCTGTGCTGGCACAGTTTTTCCTAGCCAGACATAGTGGAAAAGCTTTTTGCCGAGGTGTAGATGAGAAGAGGAGCTAAAGAGGAAGGTAGGATGCTCTCCGGAGGTAAGAGCCGCTGCCGGGCGTCTTTCGGCAGAAGCCGCGCTAAGGAGAGCGCTGTGAGCGGCACAATCGTCTTTGCGCGAAGAAGCCGCTTCTTGGGCTCCGGCAGCCGGCGAGAGCGGCAGCTTCGGGAAGGTGAAGAAGCAAGCTGTACAACACTGGGATTGTGTGCGCACCTTGCCAACTGATAGAAAACAGTACCTTTGCACTCTCCTGACTTTTCCAATCACAGGAACATTCGATTGGAAGCTGTTTTGGACAACTTTTCTTTTCTTCCTGCCAAACACTTGGCAGACATCCGTGCAACTTCTAGAACACGAGGGGAGATGTTTTCTGTGCTGGCACAGTTTTTCCTAGCCAGACATAGTGGAAAAGCTTGTTGCCGAGGTGTAGATGAGAAGAGGAGCTAAAGAGGAAGGTAGGATGCTCTCCGGAGGTAAGAGCCGCTGCCGGGCGTCTTTCGGCAGAAGCCGCGCTAAGGAGAGCGCTGTGAGCGGCACAATCGTCTTTGCGCGAAGAAGCCGCTTCTTGGGCTCCGGCAGCCGGCGAGAGCGGCAGCTTCGGGAAGGTGAAGAAGCAAGCTGTACAACACTGGGATTGTGTGCGCACCTTGCCAACTGATAGAAAACAGTACCTTTGCACTCTCCTGACTTTTCCAATCACAGGAACATTCGATTGGAAGCTGTTTTGGACAACTTTTCTTTTCTTCCTGCCAAACACTTGGCAGACATCCGTGCAACTTCTAGAACACGATGGGAGATGTTTTCTGTGCTGGCACAGTTTTTCCTAGCCAGACATAGTGGAAAAGCTTGTTGCCGAGGTGTAGATGAGAAGAGGAGCTAAAGAGGAAGGTAGGATGCTCTCCGGAGGTAAGAGCCGCTGCCGGGCGTCTTTCGGCAGAAGCCGCGCTAAGGAGAGCGCTGTGAGCGGCACAATCGTCTTTGCGCGAAGAAGCCGCTTCTTGGGCTCCGGCAGCCGGCGAGAGCGGCAGCTTCGGGAAGGTGAAGAAGCAAGCTGTACAACACTGGGATTGTGTGCGCACCTTGCCAACTGATAGAAAACAGTACCTTTGCACTCTCCTGACTTTTCCAATCACAGGAACATTCGATTGGAAGCTGTTTTGGACAACTTTTCTTTTCTTCCTGCCAAACACTTGGCAGACATCCGTGCAACTTCTAGAACACGATGGGAGATGTTTTCTGTGCTGGCACAGTTTTTCCTAGCCAGACATAGTGGAAAAGCTTGTTGCCGAGGTGTAGATGAGAAGAGGAGCTAAAGAGGAAGGTAGGATGCTCTCCGGAGGTAAGAGCCGCTGCCGGGCGTCTTTCGGCAGAAGCCGCGCTAAGGAGAGCGCTGTGAGCGGCACAATCGTCTTTGCGCGAAGAAGCCGCTTCTTGGGCTCCGGCAGCCGGCGAGAGCGGCAGCTTCGGGAAGGTGAAGAAGCAAGCTGTACAACACTGGGATTGTGTGCGCACCTTGCCAACTGATAGAAAACAGTACCTTTGCACTCTCCTGACTTTTCCAATCACAGGAACATTCGATTGGAAGCTGTTTTGGACAACTTTTCTTTTCTTCCTGCCAAACACTTGGCAGACATCCGTGCAACTTCTAGAACACGATGGGAGATGTTTTCTGTGCTGGCACAGTTTTTCCTAGCCAGACATAGTGGAAAAGCTTGTTGCCGAGGTGTAGATGAGAAGAGGAGCTAAAGAGGAAGGTAGGATGCTCTCCGGAGGTAAGAGCCGCTGCCGGGCGTCTTTCGGCAGAAGCCGCGCTAAGGAGAGCACTGTGGGCGGCACAATCGTCTTTGCGCGAAGAAGCCGCTTCTTGGGCTCCGGGAGCCGGCGAGAGCGGCAGCTTCGGGAAGGTGAAGAAGCAAGCTGTACAACACTGGGATTGTGTGCGCACCTTGCCAACTGATAGAAAACAGTACCTTTGCACTCTCCTGACTTTTCCAATCACAGGAATGAACATTCGATTGGAAGCTGTTTTGGACAACTTTTCTTTTCTTCCTGCCAAACACTTGGCAGACATCCGTGCAACTTCTAGAACACGATGGGAGATGTTTTCTGTGCTGGCACAGTTTTTCCTAGCCAGACATAGTGGAAAAGCTTGTTGCCGAGGTGTAGATGAGAAGAGGAGCTAAAGAGGAAGGTAGGATGCTCTCCGGAGGTAAGAGCCGCTGCCGGGCGTCTTTCGCAGAAGCCGCGCTAAGGAGAGCACTGTGAGCGGCACAATCGTCTTTGCGCGAAGAAGCCGCTTCTTGGGCTCCGGCAGCCGGCGAGAGCGGCAGCTTCGGGAAGGTGAAGAAGCAAGCTGTACAACACTGGGATTGTGTGCGCACCTTGCCAACTGATAGAAAACAGTACCTTTGCACTCTCCTGACTTTTCCAATCACAGGAACATTCGATTGGAAGCTGTTTTGGACAACTTTTCTTTTCTTCCTGCCAAACACTTGGCAGACATCCGTGCAACTTCTAGAACACGATGGGAGATGTTTTCTGTGCTGGCACAGTTTTTCCTAGCCAGACATAGTGGAAAAGCTTGTTGCCGAGGTGTAGATGAGAAGAGGAGCTAAAGAGGAAGGTAGGATGCTCTCCGGAGGTAAGAGCCGCTGCCGGGCGTCTTTCGGCAGAAGCCGCGCTAAGGAGAGCACTGTGAGCGGCACAATCGTCTTTGCGCGAAGAAGCCGCTTCTTGGGCTCCGGCAGCCGGCGAGAGCGGCAGCTTCGGGAAGGTGAAGAAGCAAGCTGTACAACACTGGGATTGTGTGCGCACCTTGCCAACTGATAGAAAACAGTACCTTTGCACTCTCCTGACTTTTCCAATCACAGGAACATTCGATTGGAAGCTGTTTTGGACAACTTTTCTTTTCTTCCTGCCAAACACTTGGCAGACATCCGTGCAACTTCTAGAACACGATGGGAGATGTTTTCTGTGCTGGCACAGTTTTTCCTAGCCAGACATAGTGGAAAAGCTTGTTGCCGAGGTGTAGATGAGAAGAGGAGCTAAAGAGGAAGGTAGGATGCTCTCCGGAGGTAAGAGCCGCTGCCGGGCGTCTTTCGGCAGAAGCCGCGCTAAGGAGAGCACTGTGAGCGGCACAATCGTCTTTGCGCGAAGAAGCCGCTTCTTGGGCTCCGGCAGCCGGCGAGAGCGGCAGCTTCGGGAAGGTGAAGAAGCAAGCTGTACAACACTGGGATGGTGTGCCCACCTTGCCAACTGATAGAAAACAGTACCTTTGCACTCTCCTGACTTTTCCAATCACAGGAACATTCGATTGGAAGCTGTTTTGGACAACTTTTCTTTTCTTCCTGCCAAACACTTGGCAGACATCCGTGCAACTTCTAGAACACGATGGGAGATGTTTTCTGTGCTGGCACAGTTTTTCCTAGCCAGACATAGTGGAAAAGCTTGTTGCCGAGGTGTAGATGAGAAGAGGAGCTAAAGAGGAAGGTAGGATGCTCTCCGGAGGTAAGAGCCGCTGCCGGGCGTCTTTCGGCAGAAGCCGCGCTAAGGAGAGCGCTGTGAGCAGCACAATCGTCTTTGCGCGAAGAAGCCGCTTTTTAGGCTCCGGCAGCCGGCGAGAGCGGCAGCTTCGGGAAGGTGAAGAAGCAAGCTGTACAACACTGGGATTGTGTGCGCACCTTGCCAACTGATAGAAAACAGTACCTTTGCACTCTCCTGACTTTTCCAATCACAGGAACATTCGATTGGAAGCTGTTTTGGACAACTTTTCTTTTCTTCCTGCCAAACACTTGGCAGACATCCGTGCAACTTCTAGAACACGAGGGGAGATGTTTTCTGTGCTGGCACAGTTTTTCCTAGCCAGACATAGTGGAAAAGCTTGTTGCCGAGGTGTAGATGAGAAGAGGAGCTAAAGAGGAAGGTAGGATGCTCTCCGGAGGTAAGAGCCGCTGCCGGGCGTCTTTCGGCAGAAGCCGCGCTAAGGAGAGCGCTGTGAGCGGCACAATCGTCTTTGCGCGAAGAAGCCGCTTCTTGGGCTCCGGCAGCCGGCGAGAGCGGCAGCTTCGGGAAGGTGAAGAAGCAAGCTGTACAACACTGGGATTGTGTGCGCACCTTGCCAACTGATAGAAAACAGTACCTTTGCACTCTCCTGACTTTTCCAATCACAGGAACATTCGATTGGAAGCTGTTTTGGACAACTTTTCTTTTCTTCCTGCCAAACACTTGGCAGACATCCGTGCAACTTCTAGAACACGAGGGGAGATGTTTTCTGTGCTGGCACAGTTTTTCCTAGCCAGACATAGTGGAAAAGCTTGTTGCCGAGGTGTAGATGAGAAGAGGAGCTAAAGAGGAAGGTAGGATGCTCTCCGGAGGTAAGAGCCGCTGCCGGGCGTCTTTCGGCAGAAGCCGCGCTAAGGAGAGCACTGTGAGCGGCACAATCGTCTTTGCGCGAAGAAGCCGCTTCTTGGGCTCCGGCAGCCGGCGAGAGCGGCAGCTTCGGGAAGGTGAAGAAGCAAGCTGTACAACACTGGGATTGTGTGCGCACCTTGCCAACTGATAGAAAACAGTACCTTTGCACTCTCCTGACTTTTCCAATCACAGGAACATTCGATTGGAAGCTGTTTTGGACAACTTTTCTTTTCTTCCTGCCAAACACTTGGCAGACATCCGTGCAACTTCTAGAACACGATGGGAGATGTTTTCTGTGCTGGCACAGTTTTTCCTAGCCAGACATAGTGGAAAAGCTTGTTGCCGAGGTGTAGATGAGAAGAGGAGCTAAAGAGGAAGGTAGGATGCTCTCCGGAGGTAAGAGCCGCTGCCGGGCGTCTTTCGGCAGAAGCCGCGCTAAGGAGAGCACTGTGAGCGGCACAATCGTCTTTGCGCGAAGAAGCCGCTTCTTGGGCTCCGGCAGCCGGCGAGAGCGGCAGCTTCGGGAAGGTGAAGAAGCAAGCTGTACAACACTGGGATGGTGTGCCCACCTTGCCAACTGATAGAAAACAGTACCTTTGCACTCTCCTGACTTTTCCAATCACAGGAACATTCGATTGGAAGCTGTTTTGGACAACTTTTCTTTTCTTCCTGCCAAACACTTGGCAGACATCCGTGCAACTTCTAGAACACGATGGGAGATGTTTTCTGTGCTGGCACAGTTTTTCCTAGCCAGACATAGTGGAAAAGCTTGTTGCCGAGGTGTAGATGAGAAGAGGAGCTAAAGAGGAAGGTAGGATGCTCTCCGGAGGTAAGAGCCGCTGCCGGGCGTCTTTCGGCAGAAGCCGCGCTAAGGAGAGCGCTGTGAGCAGCACAATCGTCTTTGCGCGAAGAAGCCGCTTTTTAGGCTCCGGCAGCCGGCGAGAGCGGCAGCTTCGGGAAGGTGAAGAAGCAAGCTGTACAACACTGGGATTGTGTGCGCACCTTGCCAACTGATAGAAAACAGTACCTTTGCACTCTCCTGACTTTTCCAATCACAGGAACATTCGATTGGAAGCTGTTTTGGACAACTTTTCTTTTCTTCCTGCCAAACACTTGGCAGACATCCGTGCAACTTCTAGAACACGAGGGGAGATGTTTTCTGTGCTGGCACAGTTTTTCCTAGCCAGACATAGTGGAAAAGCTTGTTGCCGAGGTGTAGATGAGAAGAGGAGCTAAAGAGGAAGGTAGGATGCTCTCCGGAGGTAAGAGCCGCTGCCGGGCGTCTTTCGGCAGAAGCCGCGCTAAGGAGAGCGCTGTGAGCGGCACAATCGTCTTTGCGCGAAGAAGCCGCTTCTTGGGCTCCGGCAGCCGGCGAGAGCGGCAGCTTCGGGAAGGTGAAGAAGCAAGCTGTACAACACTGGGATTGTGTGCGCACCTTGCCAACTGATAGAAAACAGTACCTTTGCACTCTCCTGACTTTTCCAATCACAGGAACATTCGATTGGAAGCTGTTTTGGACAACTTTTCTTTTCTTCCTGCCAAACACTTGGCAGACATCCGTGCAACTTCTAGAACACGAGGGGAGATGTTTTCTGTGCTGGCACAGTTTTTCCTAGCCAGACATAGTGGAAAAGCTTGTTGCCGAGGTGTAGATGAGAAGAGGAGCTAAAGAGGAAGGTAGGATGCTCTCCGGAGGTAAGAGCCGCTGCCGGGCGTCTTTCGGCAGAAGCCGCGCTAAGGAGAGCACTGTGAGCGGCACAATCGTCTTTGCGCGAAGAAGCCGCTTCTTGGGCTCCGGCAGCCGGCGAGAGCGGCAGCTTCGGGAAGGTGAAGAAGCAAGCTGTACAACACTGGGATTGTGTGCGCACCTTGCCAACTGATAGAAAACAGTACCTTTGCACTCTCCTGACTTTTCCAATCACAGGAACATTCGATTGGAAGCTGTTTTGGACAACTTTTCTTTTCTTCCTGCCAAACACTTGGCAGACATCCGTGCAACTTCTAGAACACGATGGGAGATGTTTTCTGTGCTGGCACAGTTTTTCCTAGCCAGACATAGTGGAAAAGCTTGTTGCCGAGGTGTAGATGAGAAGAGGAGCTAAAGAGGAAGGTAGGATGCTCTCCGGAGGTAAGAGCCGCTGCCGGGCGTCTTTCGGCAGAAGCCGCGCTAAGGAGAGCACTGTGAGCGGCACAATCGTCTTTGCGCGAAGAAGCCGCTTCTTGGGCTCCGGCAGCCGGCGAGAGCGGCAGCTTCGGGAAGGTGAAGAAGCAAGCTGTACAACACTGGGATTGTGTGCGCACCTTGCCAACTGATAGAAAACAGTACCTTTGCACTCTCCTGACTTTTCCAATCACAGGAACATTCGATTGGAAGCTGTTTTGGACAACTTTTCTTTTCTTCCTGCCAAACACTTGGCAGACATCCGTGCAACTTCTAGAACACGAGGGGAGATGTTTTCTGTGCTGGCACAGTTTTTCCTAGCCAGACATAGTGGAAAAGCTTGTTGCCGAGGTGTAGATGAGAAGAGGAGCTAAAGAGGAAGGTAGGATGCTCTCCGGAGGTAAGAGCCGCTGCCGGGCGTCTTTCGGCAGAAGCCGCGCTAAGGAGAGCACTGTGAGCGGCACAATCGTCTTTGCGCGAAGAAGCCGCTTCTTGGGCTCCGGCAGCCGGCGAGAGCGGCAGCTTCGGGAAGGTGAAGAAGCAAGCTGTACAACACTGGGATTGTGTGCGCACCTTGCCAACTGATAGAAAACAGTACCTTTGCACTCTCCTGACTTTTCCAATCACAGGAACATTCGATTGGAAGCTGTTTTGGACAACTTTTCTTTTCTTCCTGCCAAACACTTGGCAGACATCCGTGCAACTTCTAGAACACGATGGGAGATGTTTTCTGTGCTGGCACAGTTTTTCCTAGCCAGACATAGTGGAGAAGCTTGTTGCCGAGGTCTAGATGAGAAGAGGAGCTAAAGAGGAAGGTAGGATGCTCTCCGGAGGTAAGAGCCGCTGCCGGGCGTCTTTCGGCAGAAGCCGCGCTAAGGAGAGCACTGTGAGCGGCACAATCGTCTTTGCGCGAAGAAGCCGCTTCTTGGGCTCCGGCAGCCGGCGAGAGCGGCAGCTTCGGGAAGGTGAAGAAGCAAGCTGTACAACACTGGGATTGTGTGCGCACCTTGCCAACTGATAGAAAACAGTACCTTTGCACTCTCCTGACTTTTCCAATCACAGGAACACTCGATTGGAAGCTGTTTTGGACAACTTTTCTTTTCTTCCTGCCAAACACTTGGCAGACATCCGTGCAACTTCTAGAACACGATGGGAGATGTTTTCTGTGCTGGCACAGTTTTTCCTAGCCAGACATAGTGGAAAAGCTTGTTGCCGAGGTGTAGATGAGAAGAGGAGCTAAAGAGGAAGGTAGGATGCTCTCCGGAGGTAAGAGCCGCTGCCGGGCGTCTTTCGGCAGAAGCCGCGCTAAGGAGAGCGCTGTGAGCGGCACAATCGTCTTTGCGCGAAGAAGCCGCTTCTTGGGCTCCGGCAGCCGGCGAGAGCGGCAGCTTCGGGAAGGTGAAGAAGCAAGCTGTACAACACTGGGATTGTGTGCGCACCTTGCCAACTGATAGAAAACAGTACCTTTGCACTCTCCTGACTTTTCCAATCACAGGAACATTCGATTGGAAGCTGTTTTGGACAACTTTTCTTTTCTTCCTGCCAAACACTTGGCAGACATCCGTGCAACTTCTAGAACACGATGGGAGATGTTTTCTGTGCTGGCACAGTTTTTCCTAGCCAGACATAGTGGAAAAGCTTGTTGCCGAGGTGTAGATGAGAAGAGGAGCTAAAGAGGAAGGTAGGATGCTCTCCGGAGGTAAGAGCCGCTGCCGGGCGTCTTTCGGCAGAAGCCGCGCTAAGGAGAGCACTGTGAGCGGCACAATCGTCTTTGCGCGAAGAAGCCGCTTCTTGGGCTCCGGCAGCCGGCGAGAGCGGCAGCTTCGGGAAGGTGAAGAAGCAAGCTGTACAACACTGGGATTGTGTGCGCACCTTGCCAACTGATAGAAAACAGTACCTTTGCACTCTCCTGACTTTTCCAATCACAGGAACATTCGATTGGAAGCTGTTTTGGACAACTTTTCTTTTCTTCCTGCCAAACACTTGGCAGACATCCGTGCAACTTCTAGAACACGATGGGAGATGTTTTCTGTGCTGGCACAGTTTTTCCTAGCCAGACATAGTGGAAAAGCTTGTTGCCGAGGTGTAGATGAGAAGAGGAGCTAAAGAGGAAGGTAGGATGCTCTCCGGAGGTAAGAGCCGCTGCCGGGCGTCTTTCGGCAGAAGCCGCGCTAAGGAGAGCACTGTGAGCGGCACAATCGTCTTTGCGCGAAGAAGCCGCTTCTTGGGCTCCGGCAGCCGGCGAGAGCGGCAGCTTCGGGAAGGTGAAGAAGCAAGCTGTACAACACTGGGATGGTGTGCCCACCTTGCCAACTGATAGAAAACAGTACCTTTGCACTCTCCTGACTTTTCCAATCACAGGAACATTCGATTGGAAGCTGTTTTGGACAACTTTTCTTTTCTTCCTGCCAAACACTTGGCAGACATCCGTGCAACTTCTAGAACACGATGGGAGATGTTTTCTGTGCTGGCACAGTTTTTCCTAGCCAGACATAGTGGAAAAGCTTGTTGCCGAGGTGTAGATGAGAAGAGGAGCTAAAGAGGAAGGTAGGATGCTCTCCGGAGGTAAGAGCCGCTGCCGGGCGTCTTTCGGCAGAAGCCGCGCTAAGGAGAGCACTGTGAGCGGCACAATCGTCTTTGCGCGAAGAAGCCGCTTCTTGGGCTCCGGCAGCCGGCGAGAGCGGCAGCTTCGGGAAGGTGAAGAAGCAAGCTGTACAACACTGGGATGGTGTGCCCACCTTGCCAACTGATAGAAAACAGTACCTTTGCACTCTCCTGACTTTTCCAATCACAGGAACATTCGATTGGAAGCTGTTTTGGACAACTTTTCTTTTCTTCCTGCCAAACACTTGGCAGACATCCGTGCAACTTCTAGAACACGATGGGAGATGTTTTCTGTGCTGGCACAGTTTTTCCTAGCCAGACATAGTGGAAAAGCTTGTTGCCGAGGTGTAGATGAGAAGAGGAGCTAAAGAGGAAGGTAGGATGCTCTCCGGAGGTAAGAGCCGCTGCCGGGCGTCTTTCGGCAGAAGCCGCGCTAAGGAGAGCGCTGTGAGCAGCACAATCGTCTTTGCGCGAAGAAGCCGCTTTTTAGGCTCCGGCAGCCGGCGAGAGCGGCAGCTTCGGGAAGGTGAAGAAGCAAGCTGTACAACACTGGGATTGTGTGCGCACCTTGCCAACTGATAGAAAACAGTACCTTTGCACTCTCCTGACTTTTCCAATCACAGGAACATTCGATTGGAAGCTGTTTTGGACAACTTTTCTTTTCTTCCTGCCAAACACTTGGCAGACATCCGTGCAACTTCTAGAACACGAGGGGAGATGTTTTCTGTGCTGGCACAGTTTTTCCTAGCCAGACATAGTGGAAAAGCTTGTTGCCGAGGTGTAGATGAGAAGAGGAGCTAAAGAGGAAGGTAGGATGCTCTCCGGAGGTAAGAGCCGCTGCCGGGCGTCTTTCGGCAGAAGCCGCGCTAAGGAGAGCGCTGTGAGCGGCACAATCGTCTTTGCGCGAAGAAGCCGCTTCTTGGGCTCCGGCAGCCGGCGAGAGCGGCAGCTTCGGGAAGGTGAAGAAGCAAGCTGTACAACACTGGGATTGTGTGCGCACCTTGCCAACTGATAGAAAACAGTACCTTTGCACTCTCCTGACTTTTCCAATCACAGGAACATTCGATTGGAAGCTGTTTTGGACAACTTTTCTTTTCTTCCTGCCAAACACTTGGCAGACATCCGTGCAACTTCTAGAACACGATGGGAGATGTTTTCTGTGCTGGCACAGTTTTTCCTAGCCAGACATAGTGGAAAAGCTTGTTGCCGAGGTGTAGATGAGAAGAGGAGCTAAAGAGGAAGGTAGGATGCTCTCCGGAGGTAAGAGCCGCTGCCGGGCGTTTTTCGGCAGAAGCCGCGCTAAGGAGAGCGCTGTGAGCGGCACAATCGTCTTTGCGCGAAGAAGCCGCTTCTTGGGCTCCGGCAGCCGGCGAGAGCGGCAGCTTCGGGAAGGTGAAGAAGCAAGCTGTACAACACTGGGATTGTGTGCGCACCTTGCCAACTGATAGAAAACAGTACCTTTGCACTCTCCTGACTTTTCCAATCACAGGAACATTCGATTGGAAGCTGTTTTGGACAACTTTTCTTTTCTTCCTGCCAAACACTTGGCAGACATCCGTGCAACTTCTAGAACACGATGGGAGATGTTTTCTGTGCTGGCACAGTTTTTCCTAGCCAGACATAGTGGAAAAGCTTGTTGCCGAGGTGTAGATGAGAAGAGGAGCTAAAGAGGAAGGTAGGATGCTCTCCGGAGGTAAGAGCCGCTGCCGGGCGTCTTTCGGCAGAAGCCGCGCTAAGGAGAGCACTGTGAGCGGCACAATCGTCTTTGCGCGAAGAAGCCGCTTCTTGGGCTCCGGCAGCCGGCGAGAGCGGCAGCTTCGGGAAGGTGAAGAAGCAAGCTGTACAACACTGGGATTGTGTGCGCACCTTGCCAACTGATAGAAAACAGTACCTTTGCACTCTCCTGACTTTTCCAATCACAGGAACACTCGATTGGAAGCTGTTTTGGACAACTTTTCTTTTCTTCCTGCCAAACACTTGGCAGACATCCGTGCAACTTCTAGAACACGATGGGAGATGTTTTCTGTGCTGGCACAGTTTTTCCTAGCCAGACATAGTGGAAAAGCTTGTTGCCGAGGTGTAGATGAGAAGAGGAGCTAAAGAGGAAGGTAGGATGCTCTCCGGAGGTAAGAGCCGCTGCCGGGCGTCTTTCGGCAGAAGCCGCGCTAAGGAGAGCACTGTGAGCGGCACAATCGTCTTTGCGCGAAGAAGCCGCTTCTTGGGCTCCGGCAGCCGGCGAGAGCGGCAGCTTCGGGAAGGTGAAGAAGCAAGCTGTACAACACTGGGATTGTGTGCGCACCTTGCCAACTGATAGAAAACAGTACCTTTGCACTCTCCTGACTTTTCCAATCACAGGAACATTCGATTGGAAGCTGTTTTGGACAACTTTTCTTTTCTTCCTGCCAAACACTTGGCAGACATCCGTGCAACTTCTAGAACACGAGGGGAGATGTTTTCTGTGCTGGCACAGTTTTTCCTAGCCAGACATAGTGGAAAAGCTTGTTGCCGAGGTGTAGATGAGAAGAGGAGCTAAAGAGGAAGGTAGGATGCTCTCCGGAGGTAAGAGCCGCTGCCGGGCGTCTTTCGGCAGAAGCCGCGCTAAGGAGAGCACTGTGAGCGGCACAATCGTCTTTGCGCGAAGAAGCCGCTTCTTGGGCTCCGGCAGCCGGCGAGAGCGGCAGCTTCGGGAAGGTGAAGAAGCAAGCTGTACAACACTGGGATTGTGTGCGCACCTTGCCAACTGATAGAAAACAGTACCTTTGCACTCTCCTGACTTTTCCAATCACAGGAACATTCGATTGGAAGCTGTTTTGGACAACTTTTCTTTTCTTCCTGCCAAACACTTGGCAGACATCCGTGCAACTTCTAGAACACGATGGGAGATGTTTTCTGTGCTGGCACAGTTTTTCCTAGCCAGACATAGTGGAAAAGCTTGTTGCCGAGGTGTAGATGAGAAGAGGAGCTAAAGAGGAAGGTAGGATGCTCTCCGGAGGTAAGAGCCGCTGCCGGGCGTCTTTCGGCAGAAGCCGCGCTAAGGAGAGCGCTGTGAGCGGCACAATCGTCTTTGCGCGAAGAAGCCGCTTCTTGGGCTCCGGCAGCCGGCGAGAGCGGCAGCTTCGGGAAGGTGAAGAAGCAAGCTGTACAACACTGGGATTGTGTGCGCACCTTGCCAACTGATAGAAAACAGTACCTTTGCACTCTCCTGACTTTTCCAATCACAGGAACATTCGATTGGAAGCTGTTTTGGACAACTTTTCTTTTCTTCCTGCCAAACACTTGGCAGACATCCGTGCAACTTCTAGAACACGAGGGGAGATGTTTTCTGTGCTGGCACAGTTTTTCCTAGCCAGACATAGTGGAAAAGCTTGTTGCCGAGGTGTAGATGAGAAGAGGAGCTAAAGAGGAAGGTAGGATGCTCTCCGGAGGTAAGAGCCGCTGCCGGGCGTCTTTCGGCAGAAGCCGCGCTAAGGAGAGCGCTGTGAGCGGCACAATCGTCTTTGCGCGAAGAAGCCGCTTCTTGGGCTCCGGCAGCCGGCGAGAGCGGCAGCTTCGGGAAGGTGATGAAGCAAGCTGTACAACACTGGGATTGTGTGCGCACCTTGCCAACTGATAGAAAACAGTACCTTTGCACTCTCCTGACTTTTCCAATCACAGGAACATTCGATTGGAAGCTGTTTTGGACAACTTTTCTTTTCTTCCTGCCAAACACTTGGCAGACATCCGTGCAACTTCTAGAACACGATGGGAGATGTTTTCTGTGCTGGCACAGTTTTTCCTAGCCAGACATAGTGGAAAAGCTTGTTGCCGAGGTGTAGATGAGAAGAGGAGCTAAAGAGGAAGGTAGGATGCTCTCCGGAGGTAAGAGCCGCTGCCGGGCGTCTTTCGGCAGAAGCCGCGCTAAGGAGAGCACTGTGAGCGGCACAATCGTCTTTGCGCGAAGAAGCCGCTTCTTGGGCTCCGGCAGCCGGCGAGAGCGGCAGCTTCGGGAAGGTGAAGAAGCAAGCTGTACAACACTGGGATTGTGTGCGCACCTTGCCAACTGATAGAAAACAGTACCTTTGCACTCTCCTGACTTTTCCAATCACAGGAACTTTCGATTGGAAGCTGTTTTGGACAACTTTTCTTTTCTTCCTGCCAAACACTTGGCAGACATCCGTGCAACTTCTAGAACACGATGGGAGATGTTTTCTGTGCTGGCACAGTTTTTCCTAGCCAGACATAGTGGAAAAGCTTGTTGCCGAGGTGTAGATGAGAAGAGGAGCTAAAGAGGAAGGTAGGATGCTCTCCGGAGGTAAGAGCCGCTGCCGGGCGTCTTTCGGCAGAAGCCGCGCTAAGGAGAGCACTGTGAGCGGCACAATCGTCTTTGCGCGAAGAAGCCGCTTCTTGGGCTCCGGCAGCCGGCGAGAGCGGCAGCTTCGGGAAGGTGAAGAAGCAAGCTGTACAACACTGGGATTGTGTGCGCACCTTGCCAACTGATAGAAAACAGTACCTTTGCACTCTCCTGACTTTTCCAATCACAGGAACATTCGATTGGAAGCTGTTTTGGACAACTTTTCTTTTCTTCCTGCCAAACACTTGGCAGACATCCGTGCAACTTCTAGAACACGAGGGGAGATGTTTTCTGTGCTGGCACAGTTTTTCCTAGCCAGACATAGTGGAAAAGCTTGTTGCCGAGGTGTAGATGAGAAGAGGAGCTAAAGAGGAAGGTAGGATGCTCTCCGGAGGTAAGAGCCGCTGCCGGGCGTCTTTCGGCAGAAGCCGCGCTAAGGAGAGCGCTGTGAGCGGCACAATCGTCTTTGCGCGAAGAAGCCGCTTCTTGGGCTCCGGCAGCCGGCGAGAGCGGCAGCTTCGGGAAGGTGAAGAAGCAAGCTGTACAACACTGGGATTGTGTGCGCACCTTGCCAACTGATAGAAAACAGTACCTTTGCACTCTCCTGACTTTTCCAATCACAGGAACATTCGATTGGAAGCTGTTTTGGACAACTTTTCTTTTCTTCCTGCCAAACACTTGGCAGACATCCGTGCAACTTCTAGAACACGATGGGAGATGTTTTCTGTGCTGGCACAGTTTTTCCTAGCCAGACATAGTGGAAAAGCTTGTTGCCGAGGTGTAGATGAGAAGAGGAGCTAAAGAGGAAGGTAGGATGCTCTCCGGAGGTAAGAGCCGCTGCCGGGCGTCTTTCGGCAGAAGCCGCGCTAAGGAGAGCACTGTGAGCGGCACAATCGTCTTTGCGCGAAGAAGCCGCTTCTTGGGCTCCGGCAGCCGGCGAGAGCGGCAGCTTCGGGAAGGTGAAGAAGCAAGCTGTACAACACTGGGATGGTGTGCCCACCTTGCCAACTGATAGAAAACAGTACCTTTGCACTCTCCTGACTTTTCCAATCACAGGAACATTCGGTTGGAAGCTGTTTTGGACAACTTTTCTTTTCTTCCTGCCAAACACTTGGCAGACATCCGTGCAACTTCTAGAACACGATGGGAGATGTTTTCTGTGCTGGCACAGTTTTTCCTAGCCAGACATAGTGGAAAAGCTTGTTGCCGAGGTGTAGATGAGAAGAGGAGCTAAAGAGGAAGGTAGGATGCTCTCCGGAGGTAAGAGCCGCTGCCGGGCGTCTTTCGGCAGAAGCCGCGCTAAGGAGAGCACTGTGAGCGGCACAATCGTCTTTGCGCGAAGAAGCCGCTTCTTGGGCTCCGGCAGCCGGCGAGAGCGGCAGCTTCGGGAAGGTGAAGAAGCAAGCTGTACAACACTGGGATGGTGTGCCCACCTTGCCAACTGATAGAAAACAGTACCTTTGCACTCTCCTGACTTTTCCAATCACAGGAACATTCGATTGGAAGCTGTTTTGGACAACTTTTCTTTTCTTCCTGCCAAACACTTGGCAGACATCCGTGCAACTTCTAGAACACGATGGGAGATGTTTTCTGTGCTGGCACAGTTTTTCCTAGCCAGACATAGTGGAAAAGCTTGTTGCCGAGGTGTAGATGAGAAGAGGAGCTAAAGAGGAAGGTAGGATGCTCTCCGGAGGTAAGAGCCGCTGCCGGGCGTCTTTCGGCAGAAGCCGCGGTAAGGAGAGCGCTGTGAGCGGCACAATCGTCTTTGCGCGAAGAAGCCGCTTTTTAGGCTCCGGCAGCCGGCGAGAGCGGCAGCTTCGGGAAGGTGAAGAAGCAAGCTGTACAACACTGGGATTGTGTGCGCACCTTGCCAACTGATAGAAAACAGTACCTTTGCACTCTCCTGACTTTTCCAATCACAGGAACATTCGATTGGAAGCTGTTTTGGACAACTTTTCTTTTCTTCCTGCCAAACACTTGGCAGACATCCGTGCAACTTCTAGAACACGATGGGAGATGTTTTCTGTGCTGGCACAGTTTTTCCTAGCCAGACATAGTGGGAAAGCTTGTTGCCGAGGTGTAGATGAGAAGAGGAGCTAAAGAGGAAGGTAGGATGCTCTCCGGAGGTAAGAGCCGCTGCCGGGCGTCTTTCGGCAGAAGCCGCGCTAAGGAGAGCACTGTGAGCGGCACAATCGTCTTTGCGCGAAGAAGCCGCTTCTTGGGCTCCGGCAGCCGGCGAGAGCGGCAGCTTCGGGAAGGTGAAGAAGCAAGCTGTACAACACTGGGATTGTGTGCGCACCTTGCCAACTGATAGAAAACAGTACCTTTGCACTCTCCTGACTTTTCCAATCACAGGAACATTCGATTGGAAGCTGTTTTGGACAACTTTTCTTTTCTTCCTGCCAAACACTTGGCAGACATCCGTGCAACTTCTAGAACACGATGGGAGATGTTTTCTGTGCTGGCACAGTTTTTCCTAGCCAGACATAGTGGAAAAGCTTGTTGCCGAGGTGTAGATGAGAAGAGGAGCTAAAGAGGAAGGTAGGATGCTCTCCGGAGGTAAGAGCCGCTGCCGGGCGTCTTTCGGCAGAAGCCGCGCTAAGGAGAGCACTGTGAGCGGCACAATCGTCTTTGCGCGAAGAAGCCGCTTCTTGGGCTCCGGCAGCCGGCGAGAGCGGCAGCTTCGGGAAGGTGAAGAAGCAAGCTGTACAACACTGGGATTGTGTGCGCACCTTGCCAACTGATAGAAAACAGTACCTTTGCACTCTCCTGACTTTTCCAATCACAGGAACATTCGATTGGAAGCTGTTTTGGACAACTTTTCTTTTCTTCCTGCCAAACACTTGGCAGACATCCGTGCAACTTCTAGAACACGATGGGAGATGTTTTCTTTGCTGGCACAGTTTTTCCTAGCCAGACATAGTGGAAAAGCTTGTTGCCGAGGTGTAGATGAGAAGAGGAGCTAAAGAGGAAGGTAGGATGCTCTCCGGAGGTAAGAGCCGCTGCCGGGCGTCTTTCGGCAGAAGCCGCGCTAAGGAGAGCGCTGTGAGCGGCACAATCGTCTTTGCGCGAAGAAGCCGCTTTTTAGGCTCCGGCAGCCGGCGAGAGCGGCAGCTTCGGGAAGGTGAAGAAGCAAGCTGTACCACACTGGGATTGTGTGCGCACCTTGCCAACTGATAGAAAACAGTACCTTTGCACTCTCCTGACTTTTCCAATCACAGGAACATTCGATTGGAAGCTGTTTTGGACAACTTTTCTTTTCTTCCTGCCAAACACTTGGCAGACATCCGTGCAACTTCTAGAACACGATGGGAGATGTTTTCTGTGCTGGCACAGTTTTTCCTAGCCAGACATAGTGGAAAAGCTTGTTGCCGAGGTGTAGATGAGAAGAGGAGCTAAAGAGGAAGGTAGGATGCTCTCCGGAGGTAAGAGCCGCTGCCGGGCGTCTTTCGGCAGAAGCCGCGCTAAGGAGAGCACTGTGAGCGGCACAATCGTCTTTGCGCGAAGAAGCCGCTTCTTGGGCTCCGGCAGCCGGCGAGAGCGGCAGCTTCGGGAAGGTGAAGAAGCAAGCTGTACAACACTGGGATTGTGTGCGCACCTTGCCAACTGATAGAAAACAGTACCTTTGCACTCTCCTGACTTTTCCAATCACAGGAACATTCGATTGGAAGCTGTTTTGGACAACTTTTCTTTTCTTCCTGCCAAACACTTGGCAGATATCCGTGCAACTTCTAGAACACGATGGGAGATGTTTTCTGTGCTGGCACAGTTTTTCCTAGCCAGACATAGTGGGAAAGCTTGTTGCCGAGGTGTAGATGAGAAGAGGAGCTAAAGAGGAAGGTAGGATGCTCTCCGGAGGTAAGAGCCGCTGCCGGGCGTCTTTCGGCAGAAGCCGCGCTAGGGAGAGCACTGTGAGCGGCACAATCGTCTTTGCGCGAAGAAGCCGCTTCTTGGGCTCCGGCAGCCGGCGAGAGCGGCAGCTTCGGGAAGGTGAAGAAGCAAGCTGTACAACACTGGGATTGTGTGCGCACCTTGCCAACTGATAGAAAACAGTACCTTTGCACTCTCCTGACTTTTCCAATCACAGGAACATTCGATTGGAAGCTGTTTTGGACAACTTTTCTTTTCTTCCTGCCAAACACTTGGCAGACATCCGTGCAACTTCTAGAACACGATGGGAGATGTTTTCTGTGCTGGCACAGTTTTTCCTAGCCAGACATAGTGGAAAAGCTTGTTGCCGAGGTGTAGATGAGAAGAGGAGCTAAAGAGGAAGGTAGGATGCTCTCCGGAGGTAAGAGCCGCTGCCGGGCGTCTTTCGGCAGAAGCCGCGCTAAGGAGAGCACTGTGAGCGGCACAATCGTCTTTGCGCGAAGAAGCCGCTTCTTGGGCTCCGGCAGCCGGCGAGAGCGGCAGCTTCGGGAAGGTGAAGAAGCAAGCTGTACAACACTGGGATTGTGTGCGCACCTTGCCAACTGATAGAAAACAGTACCTTTGCACTCTCCTGACTTTTCCAATCACAGGAACATTCGATTGGAAGCTGTTTTGGACAACTTTTCTTTTCTTCCTGCCAAACACTTGGCAGACATCCGTGCAACTTCTAGAACACGATGGGAGATGTTTTCTGTGCTGGCACAGTTTTTCCTAGCCAGACATAGTGGAAAAGCTTGTTGCCGAGGTGTAGATGAGAAGAGGAGCTAAAGAGGAAGGTAGGATGCTCTCCGGAGGTAAGAGCCGCTGCCGGGCGTCTTTCGGCAGAAGCCGCGCTAAGGAGAGCGCTGTGAGCGGCACAATCGTCTTTGCGCGAAGAAGCCGCTTTTTAGGCTCCGGCAGCCGGCGAGAGCGGCAGCTTCGGGAAGGTGAAGAAGCAAGCTGTACCACACTGGGATTGTGTGCGCACCTTGCCAACTGATAGAAAACAGTACCTTTGCACTCTCCTGACTTTTCCAATCACAGGAACATTCGATTGGAAGCTGTTTTGGACAACTTTTCTTTTCTTCCTGCCAAACACTTAGACATCCGTGCAACTTCTAGAACACGATGGGAGATGTTTTCTGTGCTGGCACAGTTTTTCCTAGCCAGACATAGTGGAAAAGCTTGTTGCCGAGGTGTAGATGAGAAGAGGAGCTAAAGAGGAAGGTAGGATGCTCTCCGGAGGTAAGAGCCGCTGCCGGGCGTCTTTCGGCAGAAGCCGCGCTAAGGAGAGCACTGTGAGCGGCACAATCGTCTTTGCGCGAAGAAGCCGCTTCTTGGGCTCCGGCAGCCGGCGAGAGCGGCAGCTTCGGGAAGGTGAAGAAGCAAGCTGTACAACACTGGGATTGTGTGCGCACCTTGCCAACTGATAGAAAACAGTACCTTTGCACTCTCCTGACTTTTCCAATCACAGGAACATTCGATTGGAAGCTGTTTTGGACAACTTTTCTTTTCTTCCTGCCAAACACTTGGCAGACATCCGTGCAACTTCTAGAACACGATGGGAGATGTTTTCTGTGCTGGCACAGTTTTTCCTAGCCAGACATAGTGGAAAAGCTTGTTGCCGAGGTGTAGATGAGAAGAGGAGCTAAAGAGGAAGGTAGGATGCTCTCCGGAGGTAAGAGCCGCTGCCGGGCGTCTTTCGGCAGAAGCCGCGCTAAGGAGAGCGCTGTGAGCGGCACAATCGTCTTTGCGCGAAGAAGCCGCTTTTTAGGCTCCGGCAGCCGGCGAGAGCGGCAGCTTCGGGAAGGTGAAGAAGCAAGCTGTACCACACTGGGATTGTGTGCGCACCTTGCCAACTGATAGAAAACAGTACCTTTGCACTCTCCTGACTTTTCCAATCACAGGAACATTCGATTGGAAGCTGTTTTGGACAACTTTTCTTTTCTTCCTGCCAAACACTTGGCAGACATCCGTGCAACTTCTAGAACACGATGGGAGATGTTTTCTGTGCTGGCACAGTTTTTCCTAGCCAGACATAGTGGAAAAGCTTGTTGCCGAGGTGTAGATGAGAAGAGGAGCTAAAGAGGAAGGTAGGATGCTCTCCGGAGGTAAGAGCCGCTGCCGGGCGTCTTTCGGCAGAAGCCGCGCTAAGGAGAGCACTGTGAGCGGCACAATCGTCTTTGCGCGAAGAAGCCGCTTCTTGGGCTCCGGCAGCCGGCGAGAGCGGCAGCTTCGGGAAGGTGAAGAAGCAAGCTGTACAACACTGGGATTGTGTGCGCACCTTGCCAACTGATAGAAAACAGTACCTTTGCACTCTCCTGACTTTTCCAATCACAGGAACATTCGATTGGAAGCTGTTTTGGACAACTTTTCTTTTCTTCCTGCCAAACACTTGGCAGACATCCGTGCAACTTCTAGAACACGATGGGAGATGTTTTCTGTGCTGGCACAGTTTTTCCTAGCCAGACATAGTGGAAAAGCTTGTTGCCGAGGTGTAGATGAGAAGAGGAGCTAAAGAGGAAGGTAGGATGCTCTCCGGAGGTAAGAGCCGCTGCCGGGCGTCTTTCGGCAGAAGCCGCGCTAAGGAGAGCGCTGTGAGCGGCACAATCGTCTTTGCGCGAAGAAGCCGCTTCTTGGGCTCCGGCAGCCGGCGAGAGCGGCAGCTTCGGGAAGGTGAAGAAGCAAGCTGTACAACACTGGGATTGTGTGCGCACCTTGCCAACTGATAGAAAACAGTACCTTTGCACTCTCCTGACTTTTCCAATCACAGGAACATTCGATTGGAAGCTGTTTTGGACAACTTTTCTTTTCTTCCTGCCAAACACTTGGCAGACATCCGTGCAACTTCTAGAACACGATGGGAGATGTTTTCTGTGCTGGCACAGTTTTTCCTAGCCAGACATAGTGGGAAAGCTTGTTGCCGAGGTGTAGATGAGAAGAGGAGCTAAAGAGGAAGGTAGGATGCTCTCCGGAGGTAAGAGCCGCTGCCGGGCGTCTTTCGGCAGAAGCCGCGCTAAGGAGAGCGCTGTGAGCAGCACAATCGTCTTTGCGCGAAGAAGCCGCTTCTTGGGCTCCGGCAGCCGGCGAGAGCGGCAGCTTCGGGAAGGTGAAGAAGCAAGCTGTACAACACTGGGATTGTGTGCGCACCTTGCCAACTGATAGAAAACAGTACCTTTGCACTCTCCTGACTTTTCCAATCACAGGAACATTCGATTGGAAGCTGTTTTGGACAACTTTTCTTTTCTTCCTGCCAAACACTTGGCAGACATCCGTGCAACTTCTAGAACACGATGGGAGATGTTTTCTGTGCTGGCACAGTTTTTCCTAGCCAGACATAGTGGGAAAGCTTGTTGCCGAGGTGTAGATGAGAAGAGGAGCTAAAGAGGAAGGTAGGATGCTCTCCGGAGGTAAGAGCCGCTGCCGGGCGTCTTTCGGCAGAAGCCGCGCTAAGGAGAGCACTGTGAGCGGCACAATCGTCTTTGCGCGAAGAAGCCGCTTCTTGGGCTCCGGCAGCCGGCGAGAGCGGCAGCTTCGGGAAGGTGAAGAAGCAAGCTGTACAACACTGGGATTGTGTGCGCACCTTGCCAACTGATAGAAAACAGTACCTTTGCACTCTCCTGACTTTTCCAATCACAGGAACATTCGATTGGAAGCTGTTTTGGACAACTTTTCTTTTCTTCCTGCCAAACACTTGGCAGACATCCGTGCAACTTCTAGAACACGATGGGAGATGTTTTCTGTGCTGGCACAGTTTTTCCTAGCCAGACATAGTGGAAAAGCTTGTTGCCGAGGTGTAGATGAGAAGAGGAGCTAAAGAGGAAGGTAGGATGCTCTTTGGAGCTTAGAGCCGCTGCCGGGCGTCTTTCGGCAGAAGCCGCGCTAAGGAGAGCGCTGTGAGCGGCACAATCGTCTTTGCGCGAAGAAGCCGCTTCTTGGGCTCCGGCAGCCGGCGAGAGCGGCAGCTTCGGGAAGGTGAAGAAGCAAGCTGTACAACACTGGGATTGTGTGCGCACCTTGCCAACTGATAGAAAACAGTACCTTTGCACTCTCCTGACTTTTCCAATCACAGGAACATTCGATTGGAAGCTGTTTTGGACAACTTTTCTTTTCTTCCTGCCAAACACTTGGCAGACATCCGTGCAACTTCTAGAACACGATGGGAGATGTTTTCTGTGCTGGCACAGTTTTTCCTAGCCAGACATAGTGGAAAAGCTTGTTGCCGAGGTGTAGATGAGAAGAGGAGCTAAAGAGGAAGGTAGGATGCTCTCCGGAGGTAAGAGCCGCTGCCGGGCGTCTTTCGGCAGAAGCCGCGCTAAGGAGAGCGCTGTGAGCGGCACAATCGTCTTTGCGCGAAGAAGCCGCTTCTTGGGCTCCGGCAGCCGGCGAGAGCGGCAGCTTCGGGAAGGTGAAGAAGCAAGCTGTACAACACTGGGATTGTGTGCGCACCTTGCCAACTGATAGAAAACAGTACCTTTGCACTCTCCTGACTTTTCCAATCACAGGAACATTCGATTGGAAGCTGTTTTGGACAACTTTTCTTTTCTTCCTGCCAAACACTTGGCAGACATCCGTGCAACTTCTAGAACACGATGGGAGATGTTTTCTGTGCTGGCACAGTTTTTCCTAGCCAGACATAGTGGGAAAGCTTGTTGCCGAGGTGTAGATGAGAAGAGGAGCTAAAGAGGAAGGTAGGATGCTCTCCGGAGGTAAGAGCCGCTGCCGGGCGTCTTTCGGCAGAAGCCGCGCTAGGGAGAGCACTGTGAGCGGCACAATCGTCTTTGCGCGAAGAAGGCTCTTTTTCGTCTCCTGGAGCGGGCGAAAGCGGCAGCTTCGGAAAGGTGAAGAAGGAAGCTGTACAAGACTGGGATTGTGTGTGCAGCTTGCCAAATGATAGAAAACAATACTTTTGCCCTCTCCTGTTGTTTCCAATCACATGAACATTCGATTGGAAGCTGTTTTGGACACCTTTGCTTTTCTCCCTGCAAAACACCTGGCAGACCTCCGTGCATCCCCTCGACCACAGTGGGAGTTGTTTTCTGTGCTGGCAGAGTTTCTCCCTGCCAGACATAGTGGAAAAGTATTATGCTACGATGTGGACCCCAAAAGAAGCTAAAGACGATGGTACCATGCTGTCCGGAGCAAAGTGCTGCTCCCGGGCGTCTTTCGGAGAAGCCGCGCTAAGGAGAGCACTGTGAGCGGCACAATCGTCTTTGCGCGAAGAAGGCTCTTTTTCGTCCCCTGGAGCGGGCGAAAGCGGCAGCTTCGGAAAGGTGAAGAGGGAATCTGTACAAGACTGGGATTGTGTGTGCAGCTTGCCAACTGATAGAAAACGGTACCTTTGCACTCTCCTGAGTTTTCCAATCACATGAACATTGGATTGGAAGCTGTTTTGGACACCTTTTCTTTTCTCCCTGCAAAACACCAGGCAGACCTCCGTGTATCCTCTCGACCACGGTGGGAGTTGTTTTCTGTGCTGGCACAGTTTTTCCTAGCCAGACATAGTGGAAAAGCTTTCTACTTCCATGTAGACCACAAAAGAAGCTAAAGACGATGGTACCATGCTGTCCGGTGGTAAGTGCTGCTCCCGGGCGTCTTTCGGAGAAGCCGCGCTAAGGAGAGCACTGTGAGCGGCACAATCGTCTTTGCGCGAAGAAGGCTCTTTTTCGTCTCCTGGAGCGGGCGAAAGCGGCAGCTTCGGAAAGGTGAAGAAGGAAGCTGTACAACACTGGGATTGTGTGCGCAGCTTGCCAACTGATAGAAAACAGTACCTTTGCACTCTCCTGACTTTTCCAATCACATGAACATTGGATTGGAAGCTGTTTTGGACACCTTTTCTTTTCTCCCTGCAAAACACCAGGCAGACCTCCGTGTATCCTCTCGACCACGGTGGGAGTTGTTTTCTGTGCTGGCACAGTTTCTCCCTGCCAGACATAGTGGAAAAGCTTTCTACTTCCATGTAGACCACAAAAGACGCTAAAGACGATGGTACCATGCTGTCCGGAGCAAAGTGCTGCTCCCGGGCGTCTTTCGGAGAAGCCGCGCTAAGGAGAGCACTGTGAGCGGCACAATCGTCTTTGCGCGAAGAAGGCTCTTTTTCGTCTCCTGGAGCGGGCGAAAGCGGCAGCTTCGGAAAGGTGAAGAAGGAAGCTGTACAAGACTGGGATTGTGTGCGCAGCTTGCCAAATGATAGAAAACAGTACTTTTGCACTCTCCTGTTGTTTCCAATCACAGGAACATTGGATTGGAAGCTGTTTTGGACACCTTTTCTTTTCTCCCTGCAAAACACCTGGCAGACCTCCGTGCATCCCCTCGACCACAGTGGGAGTTGTTTTCTGTGCTGGCAGAGTTTCTCCCTGCCAGACATAGTGGAAAAGTATTATGCTACGATGTGGACCCCAAAAGAAGCTAAAGACGATGGTACCATGCTGTCCGGAGCTAAGTGCTGCTCCCGGGCGTCTTTCGGAGAAGCCGCGCTAAGGAGAGCACTGTGAGCGGCACAATCGTCTTTGCGCGAAGAAGGCTCTTTTTCGTCTCCTGGAGCGGACGAAAGCGGCAGTTTCGGAAAGGTGAAGAAGGAAGCTGTACAAGACTGGGATCGTGTGCGCAGCTTGCCAAATGATAGAAAACAGTACTTTTGCACTCTCCTGTTTTTTCCAATCACATGAAAATTCGATTGGAAGCTGTTTTGGACACCTTTTCTTTTCTCCCTGCAAAACACCAGGCAGACCTCCGTGTATCCTCTCGACCACGGTGGGAGTTGTTTTCTGTGCTGGCACAGTTTCTCCCTGCCAGACATAGTGGAAAAGCTTTCTACTTCCATGTAGACCACAAAAGACGCTAAAGACGATGGTACCATGCTGTCCGGAGCAAAGTGCTGCTCCCGGGCGTCTTTCGGAGAAGCCGCGCTAAGGAGAGCACTGTGAGCGGCACAATCGTCTTTGCGCGAAGAAGGCTCTTTTTCGTCTCCTGGAGCGGGCGAAAGCGGCAGCTTCGGAAAGGTGAAGAAGGAAGCTGTACAACACTGGGATTGTGTGCGCAGCTTGCCAAATGATAGAAAACAGTACTTTTGCACTCTCCTATTGTTTCCAATCACATGAACATTCGATTGGAAGCTGTTTTGGACACCTTTTCTTTTCTCCCTGCAAAACACCTGGCAGACCTCCGTGCATCCCCTCGACCTCTGTGGGAGTTGTTTTCTGTGCTGGCAGGGTTTCTCCCTGCCAGACATAGTGGAAAAGTATTATGCTACGATGTGGACCCCAAAAGAAGCTAAAGACGATGGTACCATGCTGTCCGGAGCAAAGTGCTGCTCCCGGGCGTCTTTCGGAGAAGCCGCGCTAAGGAGAGCACTGTGAGCGGCACAATCGTCTTTGCGCGAAGAAGGCTCTTTTTCGTCCCCTGGAGCGGGCGAAAGCGGCAGCTTCGGAAAGGTGAAGAGGGAATCTGTACAAGACTGGGATTGTGTGTGCAGCTTGCCAACTGATAGAAAACGGTACCTTTGCACTCTCCTGAGTTTTCCAATCACATGAACATTGGATTGGAAGCTGTTTTGGACACCTTTTCTTTTCTCCCTGCAAAACACCAGGCAGACCTCCGTGTATCCTCTCGACCACGGTGGGAGATGTTTTCTGTGCTGGCACAGTTTCTCCCTGCCAGACATAGTGGAAAAGCTTTCTACTTCCATGTAGACCACAAAAGACGCTAAAGACGATGGTACCATGCTGTCCGGAGCTAAGTGCTGCTCCCGGGCGTCTTTCGGAGAAGCCGCGCTAAGGAGAGCACTGTGAGCGGCACAATCGTCTTTGCGCGAAGAAGGCTCTTTTTCGTCCCCTGGAGCGGGCGAAAGCGGCAGCTTCGGAAAAGTGAAGAGGGAATCTGTACAAGACTGGGATTGTGTGTGCAGCTTGCCAACTGATAGAAAACAGTACCTTTGCACTCTCCTGAGTTTTCTAATCACATGAACATTCGATTGGAAGCTGTTTTGGACACCTTTTCTTTTCTCCCTGCAAAACACCTGGCAGACCTCCGTGTATCCTCTCGACCACGGTGGGAGTTGTTTTCTGTGTTGGCACAGTTTCTCCCTGCAAGACATAGTGGAAAAGCTTTCTACTTCCATGTAGACCACAAAAGACGCTAAAGACGATGGTACCATGCTGTCGCGCTTTACGGCCGTATTTACGACAGTCGCGCTTTACGGCACCTTTTACGACAGTCGCGCTTTACGGCAGTATTTACGACAGTCGCGCTTTACGGCCGTATTTACGACAGTCGCGCTTTACGGCCGTATTTACGACAGTCGCGCTTTACGGCACCATTTACGACAGTCGCGCTTTACGGCCGTATTTACGACAGTCGCGCTTTACGGCCGTATTTACGACAGTCGCGCTTTACGGCACCTTTTACGACAGTCGCGATTTACGGCCGTATTTACGACAGTCGCGCACTGTCGTAAAAGGTGCCGCAAAGCGCGACTGTCGTAAATACGGCCGTAAAGCGCGACTGTCGTAAATACGGCCGTAAAGCGCGACTGTCGTAAAAGGTGCCGTAAAGCGCGACTGTCGTAAAAGGTGTCGTAAAGCGCGACTGTCGTAAAAGGTGCCGTAAAGCGCGACTGTCGTAAATACGGCCGTAAAGCGCGACTGTCGTAAAAGGTGCCGTAAAGCGCGACTGTCGTAAAAGGTGCCGTAAAGCGCGACTGTCGTAAATACGGCCGTAAAGCGCGACTGCCGTAAATACGGCCGTAAAGCGCGACTGTCGTAAATACGGCCGTAAAGCGCGACTGTCGTAAATACGGCCGTAAAGCGCGACTGCCGTAAATACGTCCGTAAAGCGCGACTGTCGTAAATACGGCCGTAAAGCGCGACTGTCGTAAAAGGTGCCGTAAAGCGCGACTGTCGTAAATACGGCCGTAAAGCGGGACTGTCGTAAATACGGCCGTAAAGCGCGACTGCCGTAAATACGGCCGTAAAGCGCGACTGCCGTAAATACGGCCGTAAAGCGCGACTGTCGTAAATACGGCCGTAAAGCGCGACTGCCGTAAATACGGCCGTAAAGCGCGACTGTCGTAAATACGGCCGTAAAGCGCGACTGTCGTAAATACGGCCGTAAATCGCGACTGTCGGAAAAGGTGCCGTAAAGCGCGACTGTCGTAAATACGGCCGTAAATCGCGACTGTCGTAAAAGGTGCCGTAAAGCGCGACTGTCGTAAATACGGCCGTAAAGCGCGACTGTCGTAAATACGGCCGTAAAGCGCGACTGTCGTAAATACGGCCGTAAAGCGCGACTGTTGTAAATACTGCCGTAAAGCGCGACTGCCGTAAAAGGTGCCGTAAAGCGCGACTGTCGTAAATACGGCCGTAAAGCGCGACTGCCGTAAATACGGCCGTAAAGCGCGACTGTCGTAAAAGGTGCCGTAAAGCGCGACTGTCGTAAATACGGCCGTAAAGCGCCACTGTCGTAAATACGGCCGTAAAGCGCCACTGTCGTAAAAGGTGCCGTAAAGCGCGACTGTCGTAAATACGGCCGTAAAGCGCGACTGCCGTAAATACGGCCGTAAAGCCCGACTGTCGTAAATACGGCCGTAAAGCGCGACTGTCGTAAATACGACCGTAAATCGCGACTATCGAAAAGGTGCCGTAAAGCGTGACTGTCGTAAATACGGCCGTAAAGCGCGACTGTCGTAAAGGTGCCGTAAAGCGCGACTGTCGTAAAAGGTGCCGTAAAGCGCGACTGTCGTAAATACGGCCGTAAAGCGCGACTGTCGTAAATACAACCGTAAATCGCGACTGTCGTAAAAGGTGCCGTAAAGCGCGACTGTCGTAAATACGGCCGTAAAGCGCGACTGTCGTAAATACGGCCGTAAAGCGCGACTGTAGTAAAAGGTGCCGTAAGGCGCGACTGTCGTAAATACGGCCGTAAAGCGCGACTGCCGTAAATACCGCCGTAAAGCGCGACTGTCGTAAATACGGCCGTAAAGCGCGACTGCCGTAAATACGGCCGTAAAGCGCGACTGCCGTAAATACGGCCGTAAAGCGCGACTGTCGTAAATACGGCCGTAAAGCGCGACTGCCGTAAATACGGCCGTAAAACGCGACTGCCGTAAATACGGCCGTAAAGCGCGACTGTCGTAAATACGGCCGTAAAGCGCGACTGTCGTAAAAGGTGCCGTAAAGCGCGACTGTCGTAAATACGGCCGTAAATCGCGACTGTCGTAAAAGGTGCCGTAAAGCGCGACTGTCGTAAATACGGCCGTAAAGCGCGACTGTCGTAAATACGGCCGTAAAGCGCGACTGTCGTAAATACGGCCATAAAGCGCGACTGTCGTAAATACTGCCGTAAAGCGCGACTGTCGTAAAAGGTGCCGTAAAGCGCGACTGTCGTAAATACGGCCGTAAAGCGCGACTGTCGTAAATACGGCCGTAAAGCGCGACTGTCGTAAAAGGTGCCGTAAAGCGCGACTGTCGTAAATACGGCCGTAAAGCGCGACTGTCGTAAATACGGCCGTAAAGCGCGACTGTCGTAAAAGGTGCCGTAAAGCGCGACTGTCGTAAATACGGCCGTAAAGCGCGACTGCCGTAAATACGGCCGTAAAGCGCGACTGTCGTAAATACGGCCGTAAAGCGCGACTGTCGTAAATACGACCGTAAATCGCGACTGTCGAAAAGGTGCCGTAAAGCGCGACTGTCGTAAATACGGCCGTAAAGCGCGACTGTCGTAAAAGGTGCCGTAAAGCGCGACTGTCGTAAATACGGCCGTAAAGCGCGACTGTCGTAAATACGGCCGTAAAGCGCGACTGTCGTAAATACGGCCGTAAATCGCGACTGTCGTAAAACGTGCCGTAAAGCGCGACTGTTGTAAATACGGCCGTAAAGCGCGACTGTCGTAAATACGGCCGTAAAGCGCGACTGTAGTAAAAGGTGCCGTAAGGCGCGACTGTCGTAAATACGGCCGTAAAGCGCGACTGCCGTAAATACGGCCGTAAAGCGCGACTGTCGTAAATACGGCCGTAAAGCGCGACTGTCGTAAATACGGCCGTAAAGCGCGACTGTCGTAAATACGGCCGTAAAGCGAGACTGTCGTAAATACGGCCGTAAAGCGCGACTGCCGTAAATACGGCCGTAAAGCGCGACTGTCGTAAATACGGCCGTAAATCGCGACTGTCGTAAAAGGTGCCGTAAAGCGCGACTGTCGTAAATACGGCCGTAAGGCGCGACTGTCGTAAAAGGTGCCGTAAAGCGCGACTGCCGTAAATACGGCCGTAAAGCGCGACTGTCGTAAATACGGCCGTAAAGCGCGACTGTCGTAAATACGGCCGTAAAGCGCGACTGCCGTAAATACGGCCGTAAAGCGCGACTGTCGTAAATACGGCCGTAAAGCGCGACTGCCGTAAATACGGCCGTAAAGCGCGACTGCCGTAAGTACGGCCGTTAAGCGCGACTGTCGTAAATACGGCCGTAAAGCGCGACTGCCGTAAATACGGCCGTAAAACGCGACTGTCGTAAATACGGCCGTAAAGCGCGACTGTCGTAAATACGGCCGTAAAGCGCACTGTCGTAAAAGGTGCCGTAAAGCGCGACTGTCGTAAATACGGCCGTAAATCGCGACTGTCGTAAAAGGTGCCGTAAAGCGCGACTGTCGTAAATACGGCCGTAAATCGCGACTGTCGTAAAAGGTGCCGTAAAGCGCGACTGTCGTAAATACGGCCGTAAAGCGCGACTGTCGTAAAAGGTGCCATGAAGCGCGACTGTCGTAAATACGGCCGTAAAGCGCGACTGTCGTAAATACGGCCGTAAATCGCGACTGTCGTAAAGACGGCCGTAAAGCGCGACTGTCGTAAATACGGCCGTAAAGCGCGACTGCCGTAAATACGGCCGTAAAGCGCGACTGTCGTAAATACTGCCGTAAAGCGCGACTGTCGTAAAAGGTGCCGTAAAGCGCGACTGTCGTAAATACGGCCGTAAAGCGCGACGGTCGTAAATACGGCCGTAAAGCGCGACTGCCGTAAATACGGCCGTAAAGCGCGACTGTCGTAAATACGGCCGTGAAGCGCGACTGTCGTAAAAGGTGCCGTAAAGCGCGACTGTCGTAAATACGGCCGTAAATCGCGACTGTCGTAAAAGGTGCCTTAAAGCGCGACTGTCGTAAATACGGCCGTAAAGCGCGACTGTCGTAAAAGGTGCCGTAAAGCGCGACTGTCATAAATACGGCCGTAAAGCGCGACTGTCGTAAATACGGCCGTAAAGCGCGACTGTCGTAAAAGGTGCCGTAAAGCGCGACTGTCGTAAAAGGTGCCGTAAAGCGCAACTGTCGTAAATACGGCCGTAAAGCGCGACTGTCGTAAAAGGTGCCGTAAAGCGCGACTGTCGTAAATACGACCGTAAAGCGCGACTGTCGTAAATACGGCCGTAAAGCGCGACTGTCGTAAATACGGCCGTAAAGCGCGACTGTCGTAAAAGGTGCCGTAAAGCGCGACTGTCGTAAATACGGCCGTAAAGCGCGACTGGCGTAAATACGGCCGTAAAGCGCGACTGTCGTAAATACGGCCGTAAAGCGCGACTGTCGTAAATACGGCCGTAAAGCGCGACTGTCGTAAAAGGTGCCGTAAAGCGCGACTGTCGTAAATACGGCCGTAAAGCGCGACTGCCGTAAATACGGCCGTAAAGCGCGACTGTCGTAAATACTGCCGTAAAGCGCGACTGTCGTAAATACGGCCGTAAAGCGCGACTGTCGTAAATACGGCCGTAAAGCGCGACTGTCGTAAATACGGCCGTAAAGCGCGGCTGCCGTAAATACGGCCGTAAAGCGCGACTGTCGTAAATACGGCCGTAAAGCGCGACTGCCGTAAATACGGCCGTAAAGCGCGACTGTCGTAAATACGGCCGTAAAGCGCGACTGTCGTAAATACGGCCGTAAATCGCGACTGTCGTAAAAGGTGCCGTAAAGCGCGACTGTCGTAAATACGGCCGTAAATCGCGACTGCCGTAAATACGGCCGTAAAGCGCGACTGTCGTAAATACGGCCGTAAAGCGCGACTGTCTTAAAAGGTGCCGTAAAGCGCGACTGTCGTAAATACGGCCGTAAAGCGCGACTGTCGTAAATACGGCCGTAAAGCGCGACTGTCGTAAATACGGCCGTAAAGCGCGACTGCCGTAAAAGGTGCCGTAAAGCGCGACTGTCGTAAATACGGCCGTAAAGCGCGGCTGTCGTAAAAGGTGCCGTAAAGCGCGACTGTCGTAAATACGGCCGTAAAGCGCGGCTGTCGTAAATACGGCCGTAAAGCGCGACTGTCGTAAATACGGCCGTAAAGCGCGACTGTCGTAAATACGGCCGTAAATCGCGACTGTCGTAAAAGGTGCCGTAAAGCGCGACTGTCGTAAATACGGCCGTAAATCGCGACTGTCGTAAGTACGGCCGTAAAGCGCGACTGTCGTAAATACGGCCGTAAAGCGCGACTGTCGTAAAAGGTGCCGTAAAGCGCGACTGTCGTAAATACGGCCGTAAAGCGCGACTGTCGTAAAAGGTGCCGTAAAGCGCGACTGTCATAAATACGGCCGTAAAGCGCGACTGTCGTAAATACGGCCGTAAAGCGCGACTGTCGTAAAAGGTGCCGTAAAGCGCGACTGCCGTAAATACGGCCGTAAAGCGCGACTGTCGTAAATACGGCCGTAAAGCGCGACTGTCGTAAATACGGCCGTAAAGCGCGACTGCCGTAAATACGGCCGTAAAGCGCGACTGTCGTAAATACGGCCGTAAATCGCGACTGTCGTAAATACGGCCGTAAAGCGCGACTGCCGTAAATACGGCCGTAAAGCGCGACTGTCGTAAATACGGCCGTAAAGCGCGACTGCCGTAAATACGGCCGTAAAGCGCGACTGCCGTAAATACGGCCGTAAAGCGCGACTGCCGTAAATACGGCCGTAAAGCGCGACTGCCGTAAATACGGCCGTAAAGCGCGACTGTCGTAAATACGGCCGTAAAGCGCGACTGTCGTAAATACGGCCGAAAAGCGCGACTGTCGTAAATACGGCCGTAAAGCGCGACTGTCGTAAATACGGCCGTAAAGCGCGACTGCCGTAAATACGGCCGTAAAGCGCGACTGTCGTAAATACGGCCGTAAATCGCGACTGTCGTAAATACGGCCGTAAAGCGCGACTGCCGTAAATACGGCCGTAAAGCGCGACTGTCGTAAATACGGCCGTAAAGCGCGACTGCCGTAAATACGGCCGTAAAGCGCGACTGCCGTAAATACGGCCGTAAAGCCCGACTGCCGTAAATACGGCCGTAAAGCCCGACTGTCGTAAATACGGCCGTAAAGCGCGACTGCCGTAAATACGGCCGTAAAGGGCGACTGCCCTAAATACGGCCGTAAAGCGCGACTGTCGTAAATACGGCCGTAAAGCGCGACTGCCGTAAATACGGCCGTAAAGCGCGACTGTCGTAAATACGGCCGTAAAGCGCGACTGCCGTAAATACGGCCGTAAAGCGCGACTGCCGTAAATACGGCCGTAAAGCGCGACTGCCGTAAATACGGCCGTAAAGCGCGACTGCCGTAAATACGGCCGTAAAGCGCGACTGCCGTAAATACGGCCGTAAAGCGCGACTGCCGTAAATACGGCCGTAAAGCGCGACTGTCGTAAATACGGCCGTAAAGCGCGACTGTCGTAAATACGGCCGTAAAGCGCGACTGTCGTAAATACGGCCGTAAAGCGCGACTGGCGTAAATACGGCCGTAAATCGCGACTGTCGTAAATACGGCCGTAAAGCGCGACTGCCGTAAATACGGCCGTAAAGCGCGACTGTCGTAAATACGGCCGTAAAGCGCGACTGCCGTAAATACGGCCGTAAATCGCGACTGTCGTAAATACGGCCGTAAAGCGCGACTGCCGTAAATACGGCCGTGAAGCGCGACTGTCGTAAATACGGCCGTAAAGCGCGACTGCCGTAAATACGGCCGTAAATCGCGACTGCCGTAAATACGGCCGTAAAGCGCGACTGCCGTAAATACGGCCGTAAAGCGCGACTGCCGTAAATACGGCCGTAAAGCGCGACTGTCGTAAATACGGCCGTAAAGCGCGACTGTCGTAAATACGGCCGTAAAGCGCGACTGCCGTAAATACGGCCGTAAAGCGCGACTGTCGTAAATACGGCCGTAAAGCGCGACTGCCGTAAATACGGCCGTAAAGCGCGACTGCCGTAAATACGGCCGTAAAGCGCGACTGCCGTAAATACGGCCGTAAAGCGCGACTGCCGTAAATACGGCCGTAAAGCGCGACTGTCGTAAATACGGCCGTAAAGCGCGACTGTCGTAAATACGGCCGTAAATCGCGACTGTCGTAAATACGGCCGTAAAGCGCGACTGCCGTAAATACGGCCGTAAAGCGCGACTGCCGTAAATACGGCCGTAAAGCGCGACTGCCGTAAATACGGCCGTAAAGCGCGACTGCCGTAAATACGGCCGTAAAGCGCGACTGTCGTAAATACGGCCGTAAAGCGCGACTGTCGTAAATACGGCCGTAAAGCGCGACTGCCGTAAATACGGCCGTAAAGCGCGACTGCCGTAAATACGGCCGTAAAGCGCGACTGCCGTAAATACGGCCGTAAAGCGCGACTGCCGTAAATACGGCCGTAAAGCGCGACTGTCGTAAATACGGCCGTAAAGCGCGACTGTCGTAAATACGGCCGTAAAGCGCGACTGTCGTAAATACGGCCGTAAATCGCGACTGTCGTAAATACGGCCGTAAAGCGCGACTGCCGTAAATACGGCCGTAAAGCGCGACTGCCGTAAATACGGCCGTAAATCGCGACTGTCGTAAATACGGCCGTAAAGCGCGACTGCCGTAAATACGGCCGTAAAGCGCGACTGCCGTAAATACGGCCGTAAAGCGCGACAGTCGTAAATACGGCCGTAAAGCGCGACTGTCGTAAATACGGCCGTAAATCGCGACTGTCGTAAATACGGCCGTAAAGCGCGACTGTCGTAACTACGGCCGTAAAGCGCGACTGTCGTAAATACGGCCGTAAAGCGCGACTGTCGTAAATACGGCCGTAAAGCGCGACTGCCGTAAATACGGCCGTAAAGCGCGACTGCCGTAAATACGGCCGTAAAGCGCGACTGCCGTAAATACGGCCGTAAAGCGCGACTGTCGTAAATACGGCCGTAAATCGCGACTGCCGTAAATACGGCCGTAAAGCGCGACTGCCGTAAATACGGCCGTAAAGCGCGACTGCCGTAAATACGGCCGTAAAGCGCGACTGTCGTAAATACGGCCGTAAAGCGCGACTGTCGTAAATACGGCCGTAAAGCGCGACTGCCGTAAATACGGCCGTAAAGCGCGACTGCCGTAAATACGGCCGTAAAGCGCGACTGCCGTAAATACGGCCGTAAAGCGCGACTGCCGTAAATACGGACGTAAATCGCGACTGCCGTAAATACGGCCGTAAAGCGCGACTGTCGTAAATACGGCCGTAAAGCGCGACTGTCGTAAATACGGCCGTAAATCGCGACTGTCGTAAATACGGCCGTAAATCGCGACTGTCGTAAATACGGCCGTAAAGCGCGACTGCCGTAAATACGGCCGTAAAGCGCGACTGTCGTAAATACGGCCGTAAAGCGCGACTGCCGTAAATACGGCCGTAAAGCGCGACTGTCGTAAATACGGCCGTAAAGCGCGACTGTCGTAAATACGGCCGTAAATAGCGACTGTCGTAAATACGGCCGTAAATCGCGACTGTCGTAAATACGGCCGTAAAGCGCGACTGCCGTAAATACGGCCGTAAAGCGCGACTGCCGTAAATACGGCCGTAAAGCGCGACTGCCGTAAATACGGCCGTAAAGCGCGACTGCCGTAAATACGGCCGTAAAGCGCGACTGTCGTAAATACGGCCGTAAAGCGCGACTGTCGCAAATACGGCCGTAAAGCGCGACTGTCGTAAATACGGCCGTAAAGCGCGACTGCCGTAAATACGGCCGTAAAGCGCGACTGCCGTAAATACGGCCGTAAAGCGCGACTGCCGTAAATACGGCCGTAAAGCGCGACTGTCGTAAATACGGCCGTAAATAGCGACTGTCGTAAATACGGCCGTAAAGCGCGACTGTCGTAAATACGGCCGTAAAGCGCGACTGCCGTAAATACGGCCGTAAAGCGCGACTGCCGTAAATACGGCCGTAAATCGCGACTGCCGTAAATACGGCCGTAAAGCGCGACTGTCGTAAATACGGCCGTAAATCGCGACTGCCGTAAATACGGCCGTAAAGCGCGACTGCCGTAAATACGGCCGTAAAGCGCGACTGTCGTAAATACGGCCGTAAATAGCGACTGTCGTAAATACGGCCGTAAAGCGCGACTGTCGTAAATACGGCCGTAAAGCGCGACTGCCGTAAATACGGCCGTAAAGCGCGACTGCCGTAAATACGGCCGTAAAGCGTGACTGCCGTAAATACGGCCGTAAATAGCGACTGTCGTAAATACGGCCGTAAAGCGCGACTGTCGTAAATACGGCCGTAAAGCGCGACTGTCGTAAATACGGCCGTAAAGCGCGACTGCCGTAAATACGGCCGTAAAGCGCGACTGTCGTAAATACGGCCGTAAAGCGCGACTGTCGCAAATACGGCCGTAAAGCGCGACTGTCGTAAAAGGTGCCGTAAAGCGCGACTGTTGTAAATACGGCCGTAAAGCGCGACTGCCGTAAATACGGCCGTAAAGCGCGACTGTCGCAAATACGGCCGTAAAGCGCGACTGTCGTAAATACGGCCGTAAAGCGCGACTGCCGTAAATACGGCCGTAAAGCGCGACTGCCGTAAATACGGCCGTAAAGCGCGACTGTCGTAAATACGGCCGTAAAGCGCGACTGCCGTAAATACGGCCGTAAATAGCGACTGTCGTAAATACGGCCGTAAAGCGCGACTGTCGTAAATACGGCCGTAAAGCGCGACTGCCGTAAATACGGCCGTAAAGCGCGACTGCCGTAAATACGGCCGTAAAGCGCGACTGCCGTAAATACGGCCGTAAAGCGCGACTGCCGTAAATACGGCCGTAAAGCGCGACTGTCGTAAATACGGCCGTAAATCGCGACTGTCGTAAATACGGCCGTAAAGCGCGACTGTCGTAAATACGGCCGTAAAGCGCGACTGTCGTAAATACGGCCGTAAATCGCGACTGCCGTAAATACGGCCGTAAAGCGCGACTGCCGTAAATACGGCCGTAAAGCGCGACTGTCGTAAAAGGTGCCGTAAAGCGCGACTGTCGTAAATACGGCCGTAAATAGCGACTGTCGTAAATACGGCCGTAATGCGCGACTGTCGTAAATACGGCCGTAAAGCGCGACTGTCGTAAATACGGCCGTAAAGCGCGACTGCCGTAAATACGGCCGTAAAGCGCGACTGCCGTAAATACGGCCGTAAAGCGCGACTGCCGTAAATACGGCCGTAAAGCGCGACTGTCGTAAATACGGCCGTAAAGCGCGACTGCCGTAAATACGGCCGTAAAGCGCGACTGCCGTAAATACGGCCGTAAAGCGCGACTGCCGTAAATACGGCCGTAAAGCGCGACTGTCGTAAATACGGCCGTAAAGCGCGACTGCCGTAAATACGGCCGTAAAGCGCGACTGCCGTAAATACGGCCGTAAAGCGCGACTGTCGTAAATACGGCCGTAAAGCGCGACTGTCGTAAATACGGCCGTAAATTGCGACTGTCGTAAATACGGCCGTAAAGCGCGACTGCCGTAAATACGGCCGTAAAGCGCGACTGCCGTAAATACGGCCGTAAAGCGCGACTGCCGTAAATACGGCCGTAAAGCGCGACTGCCGTAAATACGGCCGTAAATCGCGACTGCCGTAAATACGGCCGTAAAGCGCGACTGTCGTAAATACGGCCGTAAAGCGCGACTGTCGTAAATACGGCCGTAAATAGCGACTGTCGTAAATACGGCCGTAAAGCGCGACTGTCGTAAATACGGCCGTAAAGCGCGACTGTCGTAAATACGGCCGTAAGGCGCGACTGCCGTAAATACGGCCGTAAAGCGCGACTGTCGTAAATACGGCCGTAAAGCGCGACTGTCGTAAATACGGCCGTAAAGCGCGACTGTCGTAAATACGGCCGTAAATAGCGACTGTCGTAAATACGGCCGTAAAGCGCGACTGTCGTAAATACGGCCGTAAAGCGCGACTGCCGTAAATACGGCCGTAAAGCGCGACTGTCGTAAATACGGACGTAAAGCGCGACTGTCGTAAATACGGCCGTAAAGCGCGACTGTCGTAAATACGGCCGTAAAGCGCGACTGCCGTAAATACGGCCGTAAAGCGCGACTGCCGTAAATACGGCCGTAAAGCGCGACTGTCGTAAATACGGCCGTAAAGCGCGACTGCCGTAAATACGGCCGTAAAGCGCGACTGCCGTAAATACGGCCGTAAAGCGCGACTGTCGTAAATACGGCCGTAAAGCGCGACTGTCGTAAATACGGCCGTAAAGCGCGACTGCCGTAAATACGGCCGTAAAGCGCGACTGCCGTAAATACGGCCGTAAAGCGCGACTGTCGTAAATACGGCCGTAAAGCGCGACTGCCGTAAATACGGCCGTAAATCGCGACTGCCGTAAATACGGCCGTAAAGCGCGACTGTCGTAAATACGGCCGTAAAGCGCGACTGTCGTAAATACGGCCGTAAATCGCGACTGTCGTAAATACGGCCGTAAAGCGCGACTGTCGTAAATACGGCCGTAAAGCGCGACTGCCGTAAATACGGCCGTAAAGCGCGACTGTCGTAAATACGGCCGTAAAGCGCGACTGCCGTAAATACGGCCGTAAAGCGCGACTGTCGTAAATACGGCCGTAAATAGCGACTGTCGTAAATACGGACGTAAAGCGCGACTGTCGTAAATACGGCCGTAAAGCGCGACTGTCGTAAATACGGCCGTAAAGCGCGACTGTCGTAAATACGGCCGTAAAGCGCGACTGTCGTAAATACGGCCGTAAAGCGCGACTGCCGTAAATACGGCCGTAAAGCGCGACTGTCGTAAATACGGCCGTAAAGCGCGACTGCCGTAAATACGGCCGTAAAGCGCGACTGTCGTAAATACGGCCGTAAATAGCGACTGTCGTAAATACGGACGTAAAGCGCGACTGTCGTAAATACGGCCGTAAAGCGCGACTGTCGTAAATACGGCCCTAAAGCGCGACTGCCGTAAATACGGCCCTAAAGCGCGACTGTCGTAAATACGGCCGTAAAGCGCGACTGTCGTAAATACGGCCGTAAAGCGCGACTGCCGTAAATACGGCCGTAAAGCGCGACTGCCGTAAATACGGCCGTAAAGCGCGACTGTCGCAAATACGGCCGTAAAGCGCGACTGTCGTAAATACGGCCGTAAAGCGCGACTGCCGTAAATACGGCCGTAAAGCGCGACTGCCGTAAATACGGCCGTAAAGCGCGACTGTCGTAAATACGGCCGTAAAGCGCGACTGTCGTAAATACGGCCGTAAATAGCGACTGTCGTAAATACGGCCGTAAAGCGCGACTGCCGTAAATACGGCCGTAAAGCGCGACTGCCGTAAATACGGCCGTAAAGCGCGACTGCCGTAAATACGGCCGTAAAGCGCGACTGCCGTAAATACGGCCGTAAATCGCGACTGCCGTAAATACGGCCGTAAAGCGCGACTGCCGTAAATACGGCCGTAAAGCGCGACTGCCGTAAATACGGCCGTAAATAGCGACTGTCGTAAATACGGCCGTAAAGCGCGACTGTCGTAAATACGGCCGTAAAGCGCGACTGTCGTAAATACGGCCGTAAAGCGCGACTGCCGTAAATACGGCCGTAAAGCGCGACTGTCGTAAATACGGCCGTAAAGCGCGACTGTCGCAAATACGGCCGTAAAGCGCGACTGTCGTAAATACGGCCGTAAACCGCGACTGTCGTAAATACGGCCGTAAAGCGCGACTGCCGCAAATACGGCCGTAAAGCGCGACTGTCGTAAATACGGCCGTAAAGCGCGACTGTCGTAAATACGACCGTAAATCGCGACTATCGAAAAGGTGCCGTAAAGCGTGACTGTCGTAAATACGGCCGTAAAGCGCGACTGTCGTAAATACGGCCGTAAAGCGCGACTGTCGTAAATACGGCCGTAAATAGAGACTGTCGTAAATACGGCCGTAAAGCGCGACTGCCGTAAATACGGCCGTAAAGCGCGACTGCCGTAAATACGGCCGTAAAGCGCGACTGTCGTAAATACGGCCGTAAAGCGCGACTGTCGTAAATACGGCCGTAAAGCGCGACTGCCGTAAATACGGCCGTAAAGCGCGACTGTCGTAAATACGGCCGTAAAGCGCGACTGTCGTAAATACGGCCGTAAAGCGCGACTGTCGTAAATACGGCCGTAAAGCGCGACTGTCGTAAATACGGCCGTAAAGCGCGACTGTCGTAAATACGGCCGTAAAGCGCGACTGCCGTAAATACGGCCGTAAAGCGCGACTGTCGTAAATACGGCCGTAAAGCGCGACTGTCGTAAATACGGCCGTAAAGCGCGACTGTCGTAAATACGGCCGTAAAGCGCGACTGCCGTAAATACGGCCGTAAAGCGCGACTGCCGTAAATACGGCCGTAAAGCGCGACTGTCGTAAATACGGCCGTAAAGCGCGACTGCCGTAAATACGGCCGTAAAGCGCGACTGCCGTAAATACGGCCGTAAAGCGCGACTGCCGTAAATACGGCCTGGAAGCGCGACTGTCGTAAATACGGCCGTAAAGCGCGACTGCCGTAAATACGGCCGTAAAGCGCGACTGCCGTAAATACGGCCGTAAAGCGCGACTGTCGTAAATACGGCCGTAAAGCGCGACTGTCGTAAATACGGCCGTAAATCGCGACTGTCGTAAATACGGCCGTAAAGCGCGACTGCCGTAAATACGGCCGTAAAGCGCGACTGCCGTAAATACGGCCGTAAAGCGCGACTGCCGTAAATACGGCCGTAAAGCGCGACTGCCGTAAATACGGCCGTAAATCGCGACTGCCGTAAATACGGCCGTAAAGCGCGACTGTCGTAAATACGGCCGTAAAGCGCGACTGTCGTAAATACGGCCGTAAATAGCGACTGTCGTAAATACGGCCGTAAAGCGCGACTGTCGTAAATACGGCCGTAAAGCGCGACTGTCGTAAATACGGCCGTAAAGCGCGACTGCCGTAAATACGGCCGTAAAGCGCGACTGCCGTAAATACGGCCGTAAAGCGCGACTGTCGTAAATACGGCCGTAAATAGCGACTGTCGTAAATACGGCCGTAAAGCGCGACTGTCGTAAATACGGCCGTAAAGCGCGACTGCCGTAAATACGGCCGTAAAGCGCGACTGCCGTAAATACGGCCGTAAAGCGCGACTGCCGTAAATACGGCCGTAAAGCGCGAATGTCGTAAATACGGCCGTAAATAGCGACTGTCGTAAATACGGCCGTAAAGCGCGACTGCCGTAAATACGGCCGTAAAGCGCGACTGTCGTAAATACGGCCGTAAAGCGCGACTGTCGTAAATACGGCCGTAAATCGCGACTGCCGTAAATACGGCCGTAAAGCGCGACTGCCGTAAATACGGCCGTAAAGCGCGACTGCCGTAAATACGGCCGTAAATAGCGAGTGTCGTAAATACGGCCGTAAAGCGCGACTGTCGTAAATACGGCCGTAAAGCGCGACTGTCGTAAATACGGCCGTAAAGCGCGACTGCCGTAAATACGGCCGTAAAGCGCGACTGTCGTAAATACGGCCGTAAAGCGCGACTGTCGCAAATACGGCCGTAAAGCGGGACTGTCGTAAATACGGCCGTAAAGCGCGACTGTCATAAATACGGCCGTAAAGCGCGACTGCCGTAAATACGGCCGTAAAGCGCGACTGTCGCAAATACGGCCGTAAAGCGCGACTGCCGTAAATACGGCCGTAAAGCGCGACTGCCGTAAATACGGCCGTAAAGCGCGACTGTCGTAAATACGGCCGTAAAGCGCGACTGTCGTAAATACGGCCGTAAAGCGCGACTGTCGTAAATACGGCCGTAAAGCGCGACTGCCGTAAATACGGCCGTAAAGCGCGACTGCCGTAAATACGGCCGTAAAGCGCGACTGCCGTAAATACGGCCGTAAATCGCGACTGCCGTAAATACGGCCGTAAAGCGCGACTGTCGTAAATACGGCCGTAAAGCGTGACTGCCGTAAATACGGCCGTAAATCGCGACTGTCGTAAATACGGCCGTAAAGCGCGACTGTCGTAAATACGGCCGTAAAGCGCGACTGTCGTAAATACGGCCGTAAATGTCGACTGCCGTAAATACGGCCGTAAAGCGCGACTGCCGTAAATACGGCCGTAAAGCGCGACTGCCGTAAATACGGCCGTAAAGCGCGACTGTCGTAAATACGGCCGTAAATAGCGACTGGCGTAAATACGGCCGTAAAGCGCGACTGTCGTAAATATGGCCGTAAAGCGCGACTGCCGTAAATACGGCCGTAAAGCGCGACTGCCGTAAATACGGCCGTAAAGCGCGACTGCCGTAAATACGGCCGTAAAGCGCGACTGCCGTAAATACGGCCGTAAAGCGCGACTGTCGTAAATACGGCCGTAAAGCGCGACTGCCGTAAATACGGCCGTAAAGCGCGACTGCCGTAAATACGGCCGTACAGCGCGACTGCCGTAAATACGGCCGTAAAGCGCGACTGCCGTAAATACGGCCGTAAAGCGCGACTGCCGTAAATACGGCCGTAAATCGCGACTGCCGTAAATACGGCCGTAAAGCGCGACTGTCGTAAATACGGCCGTAAAGCGCGACTGTCGTAAATACGGCCGTAAAGCGCGACTGTCGTAAATACGGCCGTAAAGCGCGACTGCCGTAAATACGGCCGTAAAGCGCGACTGTCGTAAATACGGCCGTAAATAGCGACTGTCGTAAATACGGACGTAAAGCGCGACTGTCGTAAATACGGCCGTAAAGCGCGACTGTCGTAAATACGGCCGTAAAGCGCGACTGCCGTAAATACGGCCGTAAAGCGCGACTGTCGTAAATACGGCCGTAAAGCGCGACTGTCGTAAATACGGCCGTAAAGCGCGACTGTCGTAAATACGGCCGTAAAGCGCGACTGTCGTAAATACGGCCGTAAATCGCGACTGCCGTAAATACGGCCGTAAAGCGCGACTGCCGTAAATACGGCCGTAAAGCGCGACTGCCGTAAATACGGCCGTAAAGCGCGACTGTCGTAAATACGGCCGTAAATAGCGACTGGCGTAAATACGGCCGTAAAGCGCGACTGTCGTAAATACGGCCGTAAAGCGCGACTGCCGTAAATACGGCCGTAAAGCGCGACTGCCGTAAATACGGCCGTAAAGCGCGACTGCCGTAAATACGGCCGTAAAGCGCGACTGTCGTAAATACGGCCGTAAAGCGCGACTGCCGTAAATACGGCCGTAAAGCGCGACTGTCGTAAATACGGCCGTAAAGCGCGACTGTCGTAAATACGGCCGTAAAGCGCGACTGTCGTAAATACGGCCGTAAAGCGCGACTGTCGTAAATACGGCCGTAAAGCGCGACTGTCGTAAATACGGCCGTAAAGCGCGACTGCCGTAAATACGGCCGTAAAGCGCGACTGTCGTAAATACGGCCGTAAAGCGCGACTGTCGTAAATACGGCCGTAAAGCGCGACTGTCGTAAATACGGCCGTAAAGCGCGACTGCCGTAAATACGGCCGTAAAGCGCGACTGCCGTAAATACGGCCGTAAAGCGCGACTGTCGTAAATACGGCCGTAAAGCGCGACTGCCGTAAATACGGCCGTAAAGCGCGACTGCCGTAAATACGGCCGTAAAGCGCGACTGCCGTAAATACGGCCTGGAAGCGCGACTGTCGTAAATACGGCCGTAAAGCGCGACTGCCGTAAATACGGCCGTAAAGCGCGACTGCCGTAAATACGGCCGTAAAGCGCGACTGTCGTAAATACGGCCGTAAAGCGCGACTGTCGTAAATACGGCCGTAAATCGCGACTGTCGTAAATACGGCCGTAAAGCGCGACTGCCGTAAATACGGCCGTAAAGCGCGACTGCCGTAAATACGGCCGTAAAGCGCGACTGCCGTAAATACGGCCGTAAAGCGCGACTGCCGTAAATACGGCCGTAAATCGCGACTGCCGTAAATACGGCCGTAAAGCGCGACTGTCGTAAATACGGCCGTAAAGCGCGACTGTCGTAAATACGGCCGTAAATAGCGACTGTCGTAAATACGGCCGTAAAGCGCGACTGTCGTAAATACGGCCGTAAAGCGCGACTGCCGTAAATACGGCCGTAAAGCGCGACTGCCGTAAATACGGCCGTAAAGCGCGACTGTCGTAAATACGGCCGTAAATAGCGACTGTCGTAAATACGGCCGTAAAGCGCGACTGTCGTAAATACGGCCGTAAAGCGCGACTGCCGTAAATACGGCCGTAAAGCGCGACTGCCGTAAATACGGCCGTAAAGCGCGACTGCCGTAAATACGGCCGTAAAGCGCGACTGTCGTAAATACGGCCGTAAATAGCGACTGTCGTAAATACGGCCGTAAAGCGCGACTGCCGTAAATACGGCCGTAAAGCGCGACTGTCGTAAATACGGCCGTAAAGCGCGACTGTCGTAAATACGGCCGTAAATCGCGACTGCCGTAAATACGGCCGTAAAGCGCGACTGCCGTAAATACGGCCGTAAAGCGCGACTGCCGTAAATACGGCCGTAAATAGCGAGTGTCGTAAATACGGCCGTAAAGCGCGACTGTCGTAAATACGGCCGTAAAGCGCGACTGTCGTAAATACGGCCGTAAAGCGCGACTGCCGTAAATACGGCCGTAAAGCGCGACTGTCGTAAATACGGCCGTAAAGCGCGACTGTCGCAAATACGGCCGTAAAGCGGGACTGTCGTAAATACGGCCGTAAAGCGCGACTGTCATAAATACGGCCGTAAAGCGCGACTGCCGTAAATACGGCCGTAAAGCGCGACTGTCGCAAATACGGCCGTAAAGCGCGACTGCCGTAAATACGGCCGTAAAGCGCGACTGCCGTAAATACGGCCGTAAAGCGCGACTGTCGTAAATACGGCCGTAAAGCGCGACTGTCGTAAATACGGCCGTAAAGCGCGACTGTCGTAAATACGGCCGTAAAGCGCGACTGTCGTAAATACGGCCGTAAAGCGCGACTGCCGTAAATACGGCCGTAAAGCGCGACTGCCGTAAATACGGCCGTAAAGCGCGACTGCCGTAAATACGGCCGTAAATCGCGACTGCCGTAAATACGGCCGTAAAGCGCGACTGTCGTAAATACGGCCGTAAAGCGTGACTGTCGTAAATACGGCCGTAAATCGCGACTGTCGTAAATACGGCCGTAAAGCGCGACTGTCGTAAATACGGCCGTAAAGCGCGACTGTCGTAAATACGGCCGTAAATGTCGACTGCCGTAAATACGGCCGTAAAGCGCGACTGCCGTAAATACGGCCGTAAAGCGCGACTGCCGTAAATACGGCCGTAAAGCGCGACTGTCGTAAATACGGCCGTAAATAGCGACTGGCGTAAATACGGCCGTAAAGCGCGACTGTCGTAAATATGGCCGTAAAGCGCGACTGCCGTAAATACGGCCGTAAAGCGCGACTGCCGTAAATACGGCCGTAAAGCGCGACTGCCGTAAATACGGCCGTAAAGCGCGACTGCCGTAAATACGGCCGTAAAGCGCGACTGTCGTAAATACGGCCGTAAAGCGCGACTGCCGTAAATACGGCCGTAAAGCGCGACTGCCGTAAATACGGCCGTACAGCGCGACTGCCGTAAATACGGCCGTAAAGCGCGACTGCCGTAAATACGGCCGTAAAGCGCGACTGCCGTAAATACGGCCGTAAATCGCGACTGCCGTAAATACGGCCGTAAAGCGCGACTGTCGTAAATACGGCCGTAAAGCGCGACTGTCGTAAATACGGCCGTAAAGCGCGACTGTCGTAAATACGGCCGTAAAGCGCGACTGCCGTAAATACGGCCGTAAAGCGCGACTGTCGTAAATACGGCCGTAAATAGCGACTGTCGTAAATACGGACGTAAAGCGCGACTGTCGTAAATACGGCCGTAAAGCGCGACTGTCGTAAATACGGCCGTAAAGCGCGACTGCCGTAAATACGGCCGTAAAGCGCGACTGTCGTAAATACGGCCGTAAAGCGCGACTGTCGTAAATACGGCCGTAAAGCGCGACTGTCGTAAATACGGCCGTAAAGCGCGACTGTCGTAAATACGGCCGTAAATCGCGACTGCCGTAAATACGGCCGTAAAGCGCGACTGCCGTAAATACGGCCGTAAAGCGCGACTGCCGTAAATACGGCCGTAAAGCGCGACTGTCGTAAATACGGCCGTAAATAGCGACTGGCGTAAATACGGCCGTAAAGCGCGACTGTCGTAAATACGGCCGTAAAGCGCGACTGCCGTAAATACGGCCGTAAAGCGCGACTGCCGTAAATACGGCCGTAAAGCGCGACTGCCGTAAATACGGCCGTAAAGCGCGACTGCCGTAAATACGGCCGTAAAGCGCGACTGCCGTAAATACGGCCGTAAAGCGCGACTGCCGTAAATACGGCCGTAAAGCGCGACTGCCGTAAATACGGCCGTACAGCGCGACTGCCGTAAATACGGCCGTAAAATGCGACTGCCGTAAATACGGCCGTAAAGCGCGACTGCCGTAAATACGGCCGTAAATCGCGACTGCCGTAAATACGGCCGTAAAGCGCGACTGTCGTAAATACGGCCGTAAAGCGCGACTGTCGTAAATACGGCCGTAAAGCGCGACTGCCGTAAATACGGCCGTAAAGCGCGACTGTCGTAAATACGGCCGTAAATAGCGACTGTCGTAAATACGGCCGTAAAGCGCGACTGTCGTAAATACGGCCGTAAAGCGCGACTGCCGTAAATACGGCCGTAAAGCGCGACTGCCGTAAATACGGCCCTAAAGCGCGACTGTCGTAAATACGGCCGTAAAGCGCGACTGTCGTAAATACGGCCGTAAAGCGCGACTGCCGTAAATACGGCCGTAAAGCGCGACTGTCGCAAATACGGCCGTAAAGCGCGACTGTCGTAAATACGGCCGTAAAGCGCGACTGCCGTAAATACGGCCGTAAAGCGCGACTGTCGTAAATACGGCCGTAAAGCGCGACTGTCGTAAATACGGCCGTAAATAGCGACTGTCGTAAATACGGCCGTAAAGCGCGACTGCCGTAAATACGGCCGTAAAGCGCGACTGCCGTAAATACGGCCGTAAAGCGCGACTGCCGTAAATACGGCCGTAAAGCGCGACTGCCGTAAATACGGCCGTAAAGCGCGACTGCCGTAAATACGGCCGTAAAGCGCGACTGCCGTAAATACGGCCGTAAAGCGCGACTGTCGTAAATACGGCCGTAAAGCGCGACTGTCGTAAATACGGCCGTAAAGCGCGACTGCCGTAAATACGGCCGTAAAGCGCGACTGCCGTAAATACGGCCGTAAAGCGCGACTGTCGTAAATACGGCCGTAAAGCGCGACTGCCGTAAATACGGCCGTAAATCGCGACTGCCGTAAATACGGCCGTAAAGCGCGACTGTCGTAAATACGGCCGTAAAGCGCGACTGTCGTAAATACGGCCGTAAATCGCGACTGTCGTAAATACGGCCGTAAAGCGCGACTGCCGTAAATACGGCCGTAAAGCGCGACTGTCGTAAATACGGCCGTAAAGCGCGACTGCCGTAAATACGGCCGTAAAGCGCGACTGCCGTAAATACGGCCGTAAAGCGCGACTGTCGTAAATACGGCCGTAAATAGCGACTGTCGTAAATACGGCCGTAAAGCGCGACTGTCGTAAATACGGCCGTAAAGCGCGACTGTCGTAAATACGGCCGTAAATAGCGACTGTCGTAAATACGGCCGTAAAGCGCGACTGTCGTAAATACGGCCGTAAAGCGCGACTGCCGTAAATACGGCCGTAAAGCGCGACTGTCGTAAATACGGCCGTAAAGCGCGACTGTCGTAAATACGGCCGTAAATAGCGACTGTCGTAAATACGGCCGTAAAGCGCGACTGTCGTAAATACGGCCGTAAAGCGCGACTGCCGTAAATACGGCCGTAAAGCGCGACTGCCGTAAATACGGCCGTAAAGCGCGACTGTCGTAAATACGGCCGTAAAGCGCGACTGTCGCAAATACGGCCGTAAAGCGCGACTGTCGTAAATACGGCCGTAAAGCGCGACTGTCGTAAATACGGCCGTAAAGCGCGACTGTCGTAAATACGGCCGTAAAGCGCGACTGTCGTAAATACGGCCGTAAATCGCGACTGTCGTAAATACGGCCGTAAAGCGCGACTGCCGTAAATACGGCCGTAAAGCGCGACTGCCGTAAATACGGCCGTAAAGCGCGACTGCCGTAAATACGGCCGTAAAGCGCGACTGTCGTAAATACGGCCGTAAAGCGCGACTGCCGTAAATACGGCCGTAAAGCGCGACTGCCGTAAATACGGCCGTAAAGCGCGACTGCCGTAAATACGGCCGTAAAGCGCGACTGCCGTAAATACGGCCGTAAATAGCGACTGCCGTAAATACGGCCGTAAAGCGCGACTGCCGTAAATACGGCCGTAAAGCGCGACTGCCGTAAATACGGCCGTAAAGCGCGACTGCCGTAAATACGGCCGTACAGCGCGACTGCCGTAAATACGGCCGTAAAATGCGACTGCCGTAAATACGGCCGTAAAGCGCGACTGCCGTAAATACGGCCGTAAATCGCGACTGCCGTAAATACGGCCGTAAAGCGCGACTGTCGTAAATACGGCCGTAAAGCGCGACTGTCGTAAATACGGCCGTAAAGCGCGACTGCCGTAAATACGGCCGTAAAGCGCGACTGTCGTAAATACGGCCGTAAATAGCGACTGTCGTAAATACGGCCGTAAAGCGCGACTGTCGTAAATACGGCCGTAAAGCGCGACTGCCGTAAATACGGCCGTAAAGCGCGACTGCCGTAAATACGGCCCTAAAGCGCGACTGTCGTAAATACGGCCGTAAAGCGCGACTGTCGTAAATACGGCCGTAAAGCGCGACTGCCGTAAATACGGCCGTAAAGCGCGACTGTCGCAAATACGGCCGTAAAGCGCGACTGTCGTAAATACGGCCGTAAAGCGCGACTGCCGTAAATACGGCCGTAAAGCGCGACTGTCGTAAATACGGCCGTAAAGCGCGACTGTCGTAAATACGGCCGTAAATAGCGACTGTCGTAAATACGGCCGTAAAGCGCGACTGCCGTAAATACGGCCGTAAAGCGCGACTGCCGTAAATACGGCCGTAAAGCGCGACTGCCGTAAATACGGCCGTAAAGCGCGACTGCCGTAAATACGGCCGTAAAGCGCGACTGCCGTAAATACGGCCGTAAAGCGCGACTGCCGTAAATACGGCCGTAAAGCGCGACTGTCGTAAATACGGCCGTAAAGCGCGACTGTCGTAAATACGGCCGTAAAGCGCGACTGTCGTAAATACGGCCGTAAAGCGCGACTGCCGTAAATACGGCCGTAAAGCGCGACTGCCGTAAATACGGCCGTAAAGCGCGACTGTCGTAAATACGGCCGTAAAGCGCGACTGCCGTAAATACGGCCGTAAATCGCGACTGCCGTAAATACGGCCGTAAAGCGCGACTGTCGTAAATACGGCCGTAAAGCGCGACTGTCGTAAATACGGCCGTAAATCGCGACTGTCGTAAATACGGCCGTAAAGCGCGACTGCCGTAAATACGGCCGTAAAGCGCGACTGTCGTAAATACGGCCGTAAAGCGCGACTGCCGTAAATACGGCCGTAAAGCGCGACTGCCGTAAATACGGCCGTAAAGCGCGACTGTCGTAAATACGGCCGTAAATAGCGACTGTCGTAAATACGGCCGTAAAGCGCGACTGTCGTAAATACGGCCGTAAAGCGCGACTGTCGTAAATACGGCCGTAAATAGCGACTGTCGTAAATACGGCCGTAAAGCGCGACTGTCGTAAATACGGCCGTAAAGCGCGACTGCCGTAAATACGGCCGTAAAGCGCGACTGTCGTAAATACGGCCGTAAAGCGCGACTGTCGTAAATACGGCCGTAAATAGCGACTGTCGTAAATACGGCCGTAAAGCGCGACTGTCGTAAATACGGCCGTAAAGCGCGACTGCCGTAAATACGGCCGTAAAGCGCGACTGCCGTAAATACGGCCGTAAAGCGCGACTGTCGTAAATACGGCCGTAAAGCGCGACTGTCGCAAATACGGCCGTAAAGCGCGACTGTCGTAAATACGGCCGTAAAGCGCGACTGTCGTAAATACGGCCGTAAAGCGCGACTGTCGTAAATACGGCCGTAAAGCGCGACTGTCGTAAATACGGCCGTAAATCGCGACTGTCGTAAATACGGCCGTAAAGCGCGACTGCCGTAAATACGGCCGTAAAGCGCGACTGCCGTAAATACGGCCGTAAAGCGCGACTGCCGTAAATACGGCCGTAAATCGCGACTGCCGTAAATACGGCCGTAAAGCGCGACTGTCGTAAATACGGCCGTAAAGCGCGACTGTCGTAAATACGGCCGTAAAGCGCGACTGTCGTAAATACGGCCGTAAAGCGCGACTGCCGTAAATACGGCCGTAAAGCGCGACTGCCGTAAATACGGCCGTAAAGCGCGACTGTCGTAAATACGGCCGTAAATAGCGACTGTCGTAAATACGGCCGTAAATAGCGACTGTCGTAAATACGGCCGTAAAGCGCGACTGTCGTAAATACGGCCCTAAAGCGCGACTGTCGTAAATACGGCCGTAAAGCGCGACTGCCGTAAATACGGCCGTAAAGCGCGACTGTCGTAAATACGGCCGTAAAGCGCGACTGCCGTAAATACGGCCGTAAAGCGCGACTGTCGTAAATACGGCCGTAAAGCGCGACTGACGTAAATACGGCCGTAAAGCGCGACTGCCGTAAATACGGCCGTAAAGCGCGACTGCCGTAAATACGGCCGTAAAGCGCGACTGTCGTAAATACGGCCGTAAAGCGCGACTGTCGTAAATACGGCCGTAAATCGCGACTGTCGTAAATACGGCCGTAAAGCGCGACTGTCGTAAATACGGCCGTAAAGCGCGACTGCCGTAAATACGGCCGTAAAGCGCGACTGCCGTAAATACGGCCGTAAAGCGCGACTGTCGTAAATACGGCCGCAAATCGCGACTGTCGTAAATACGGCCGTAAAGCGAGACTGTCGTAAATACGGCCGTAAAGCGCGACTGCCGTAAATACGGCCGTAAAGCGCGACTGTCGTAAATACGGCCGTAAAGCGCGACTGCCGTAAATACGGCCGTAAAGCGCGACTGTCGTAAATACGGCCGTAAAGCGCGACTGTCGTAAATACGGCCGTAAATAGCGACTGTCGTAAATACGGCCGTAAAGCGCGACTGTCGTAAATACGGCCGTAAAGCGCGACTGCCGTAAATACGGCCGTAAAGCGCGACTGCCGTAAATACGGCCGTAAAGCGCGACTGTCGTAAATACGGCCGTAAATCGCGACTGTCGTAAATACGGCCGTAAAGCGCGACTGTCGTAAATACGGCCGTAAAGCGCGACTGCCGTAAATACGGCCGTAAAGCGCGACTGCCGTAAATACGGCCGTAAAGCGCGACTGTCGTAAATACGGCCGTAAAGCGCGACTGTCGTAAATACGGCCGTAAAGCGCGACTGACGTAAATACGGCCGTAAAGCGCGACTGCCGTAAATACGGCCGTAAAGCGCGACTGCCGTAAATACGGCCGTAAAGCGCGACTGTCGTAAATACGGCCGTAAAGCGCGACTGTCGTAAATACGGCCGTAAATAGCGACTGTCGTAAATACGGCCGTAAAGCGCGACTGTCGTAAATACGGCCGTAAAGCGCGACTGCCGTAAATACGGCCGTAAAGCGCGACTGCCGTAAATACGGCCGTAAAGCGCGACTGTCGTAAATACGGCCGTAAAGCGCGACTGTCGTAAATACGGCCGTAAATCGCGACTGTCGTAAATACGGCCGTAAAGCGCGACTGTCGTAAATACGGCCGTAAAGCGCGACTGCCGTAAATACGGCCGTAAAGCGCGACTGCCGTAAATACGGCCGTAAAGCGCGACTGCCGTAAATACGGCCGTAAAGCGCGACTGTCGTAACTACGGCCGTAAAGCGCGACTGCCGTAAATACGGCCGTAAAGCGCGACTGTCGTAAATACGGCCGTAAATAGCGACTGTCGCAAATACGGCCGTAAATCGCGACTGCCGTAAATACGGTCGTAAAGCGCGACTGCCGTAAATACGGCCGTAAAGCGCGACTGCCGTAAATACGGCCGTAAAGCGCGACTGTCGTAAATACGGCCGTAAAGCGCGACTGTCGTAAATACGGCCGTAAATCGCGACTGTCGTAAATACGGCCGTAAAGCGCGACTGCCGTAAATACGGCCGTAAAGCGCGACTGCCGTAAATACGGCCGTAAAGCGCGACTGTCGTAAATATGGCCGTAAAGCGCGACTGTCGTAAATACGGCCGTAAATAGCGACTGTCGTAAATACGGCCGTAAAGCGCGACTGCCGTAAATACGGCCGTAAAGCGCGACTGTCGTAAATACGGCCGTAAAGCGCGACTGTCGTAAATACGGCCGTAAATAGCGACTGTCGTAAATACGGCCGTAAAGCGCGACTGCCGTAAATACGGCCGTAAAGCGCGACTGCCGTAAATACGGCCGTAAAGCGCGACTGCCGTAAATACGGCCGTAAAGCGCGACTGTCGTAAATACGGCCGTAAAGCGCGACTGTCGTAAATACGGCCGTAAATCGCGACTGTCGTAAATACGGCCGTAAAGCGCGACTGTCGTAAATACGGCCGTAAAGCGCGACTGTCGTAAATACGGCCGTAAATCGCGACTGCCGTAAATACGGCCGTAAAGCGCGACTGCCGTAAATACGGCCGTAAAGCGCGACTGTCGTAAATACGGCCGTAAAGCGCGACTGTCGTAAATACGGCCGTAAATAGCGACTGTCGTAAATACGGCCGTAAAGCGCGACTGTCGTAAATACGGCCGTAAAGCGCGACTGCCGTAAATACGGCCGTAAAGCGCGACTGCCGTAAATACGGCCGTAAAGCGCGACTGTCGTAAATACGGCCGTAAAGCGCGACTGCCGTAAATACGGCCGTAAAGCGCGACTGCCGTAAATACGGCCGTAAAGCGCGACTGCCGTAAATACGGCCTTGAAGCGCGACTGTCGTAAATACGGCCGTAAAGCGCGACTGCCGTAAATACGGCCGTAAAGCGCGACTGCCGTAAATACGGCCGTAAAGCGCGACTGCCGTAAATACGGCCGTAAAGCGCGACTGTCGTAAATACGGCCGTAAAGCCCGACTGTCGTAAAAGGTGCCGTAAAGCGCGACTGTCGTAAATACGGCCGTAAAGCGCGACTGCCGTAAATACGGCCGTAAATCGCGACTGCCGTAAATACGGCCGTAAAGCGCGACTGCCGTAAATACGGCCGTAAAGCGCGACTGCCGTAAATACGGCCGTAAAGCGCGACTGTCGTAAATACGGCCGTAAAGCGCGACTGTCGTAAATACGGCCGTAAATAGCGACTGTCGTAAATACGGCCGTAAAGCGCGACTGTCGTAAATACGGCCGTAAAGCGCGACTGCCGTAAATACGGCCGTAAAGCGCGACTGCCGTAAATACGGCCGTAAAGCGCGACTGCCGTAAATACGGCCGTAAAGCGCGACTGCCGTAAATACGGCCGTAAAGCGCGACTGCCGTAAATACGGCCGTAAAGCGCGACTGTCGTAAATACGGCCGTAAAGCGCGACTGTCGTAAATACGGCCGTAAAGCGCGACTGTCGTAAATACGGCCGTAAAGCGCGACTGCCGTAAATACGGCCGTAAAGCGCGACTGCCGTAAATACGGCCGTAAAGCGCGACTGTCGTAAATACGGCCGTAAAGCGCGACTGTCGTAAATACGGCCGTAAAGCGCGACTGCCGTAAATACGGCCGTAAATCGCGACTGCCGTAAATACGGCCGTAAAGCGCGACTGTCGTAAATACGGCCGTAAAGCGCGACTGTCGTAAATACGGCCGTAAATCGCGACTGTCGTAAATACGGCCGTAAAGCGCGACTGCCGTAAATACGGCCGTAAAGCGCGACTGTCGTAAATACGGCCGTAAAGCGCGACTGCCGTAAATACGGCCGTAAAGCGCGACTGCCGTAAATACGGCCGTAAAGCGCGACTGTCGTAAATACGGCCGTAAATAGCGACTGTCGTAAATACGGACGTAAAGCGCGACTGTCGTAAATACGGCCGTAAAGCGCGACTGTCGTAAATACGGCCGTAAATAGCGACTGTCGTAAATACGGCCGTAAAGCGCGACTGTCGTAAATACGGCCGTAAAGCGCGACTGCCGTAAATACGGCCGTAAAGCGCGACTGTCGTAAATACGGCCGTAAAGCGCGACTGTCGTAAATACGGCCGTAAATAGCGACTGTCGTAAATACGGCCGTAAAGCGCGACTGTCGTAAATACGGCCGTAAAGCGCGACTGCCGTAAATACGGCCGTAAAGCGCGACTGCCGTAAATACGGCCGTAAAGCGCGACTGTCGTAAATACGGCCGTAAAGCGCGACTGTCGCAAATACGGCCGTAAAGCGCGACTGTCGTAAATACGGCCGTAAAGCGCGACTGTCGTAAATACGGCCGTAAAGCGCGACTGCCGTAAATACGGCCGTAAAGCGCGACTGTCGTAAATACGGCCGTAAAGCGCGACTGTCGTAAATACGGCCGTAAATCGCGACTGTCGTAAATACGGCCGTAAAGCGCGACTGCCGTAAATACGGCCGTAAAGCGCGACTGCCGTAAATACGGCCGTAAAGCGCGACTGCCGTAAATACGGCCGTAAATCGCGACTGCCGTAAATACGGCCGTAAAGCGCGACTGTCGTAAATACGGCCGTAAAGCGCGACTGTCGTAAATACGGCCGTAAAGCGCGACTGTCGTAAATACGGCCGTAAAGCGCGACTGCCGTAAATACGGCCGTAAAGCGCGACTGCCGTAAATACGGCCGTAAAGCGCGACTGCCGTAAATACGGCCGTAAAGCGCGACTGTCGTAAATACGGCCGTAAAGCGCGACTGTCGTAAATACGGCCGTAAATAGCGACTGTCGTAAATACGGCCGTAAATAGCGACTGTCGTAAATACGGCCGTAAAGCGCGACTGTCGTAAATACGGCCCTAAAGCGCGACTGTCGTAAATACGGCCGTAAAGCGCGACTGCCGTAAATACGGCCGTAAAGCGCGACTGTCGTAAATACGGCCGTAAAGCGCGACTGCCGTAAATACGGCCGTAAAGCGCGACTGTCGTAAATACGGCCGTAAAGCGCGACTGACGTAAATACGGCCGTAAAGCGCGACTGCCGTAAATACGGCCGTAAAGCGCGACTGCCGTAAATACGGCCGTAAAGCGCGACTGTCGTAAATACGGCCGTAAAGCGCGACTGTCGTAAATACGGCCGTAAATCGCGACTGTCGTAAATACGGCCGTAAAGCGCGACTGTCGTAAATACGGCCGTAAAGCGCGACTACCGTAAATACGGCCGTAAAGCGCGACTGCCGTAAATACGGCCGTAAAGCGCGACTGTCGTAAATACGGCCGTAAATCGCGACTGTCGTAAATACGGCCGTAAAGCGAGACTGTCGTAAATACGGCCGTAAAGCGCGACTGCCGTAAATACGGCCGTAAAGCGCGACTGTCGTAAATACGGCCGTAAAGCGCGACTGCCGTAAATACGGCCGTAAAGCGCGACTGTCGTAAATACGGCCGTAAAGCGCGACTGTCGTAAATACGGCCGTAAATAGCGACTGTCGTAAATACGGCCGTAAAGCGCGACTGTCGTAAATACGGCCGTAAAGCGCGACTGCCGTAAATACGGCCGTAAAGCGCGACTGCCGTAAATACGGCCGTAAAGCGCGACTGTCGTAAATACGGCCGTAAATCGCGACTGTCGTAAATACGGCCGTAAAGCGCGACTGTCGTAAATACGGCCGTAAAGCGCGACTGCCGTAAATACGGCCGTAAAGCGCGACTGCCGTAAATACGGCCGTAAAGCGCGACTGTCGTAAATACGGCCGTAAAGCGCGACTGTCGTAAATACGGCCGTAAAGCGCGACTGACGTAAATACGGCCGTAAAGCGCGACTGTCGTAAATACGGCCGTAAAGCGCGACTGCCGTAAATACGGCCGTAAAGCGCGACTGTCGTAAATACGGCCGTAAAGCGCGACTGTCGTAAATACGGCCGTAAATAGCGACTGTCGTAAATACGGCCGTAAAGCGCGACTGTCGTAAATACGGCCGTAAAGCGCGACTGCCGTAAATACGGCCGTAAAGCGCGACTGCCGTAAATACGGCCGTAAAGCGCGACTGTCGTAAATACGGCCGTAAATCGCGACTGTCGTAAATACGGCCGTAAAGCGCGACTGTCGTAAATACGGCCGTAAAGCGCGACTGCCGTAAATACGGCCGTAAAGCGCGACTGCCGTAAATACGGCCGTAAAGCGCGACTGCCGTAAATACGGCCGTAAAGCGCGACTGTCGTAACTACGGCCGTAAAGCGCGACTGCCGTAAATACGGCCGTAAAGCGCGACTGTCGTAAATACGGCCCTAAAGCGCGACTGTCGTAAATACGGCCGTAAATAGCGACTGTCGCAAATACGGCCGTAAATCGCGACTGCCGTAAATACGGTCGTAAAGCGCGACTGCCGTAAATACGGCCGTAAAGCGCGACTGCCGTAAATACGGCCGTAAAGCGCGACTGTCGTAAATACGGCCGTAAAGCGCGACTGTCGTAAATACGGCCGTAAATCGCGACTGTCGTAAATACGGCCGTAAAGCGCGACTGCCGTAAATACGGCCGTAAAGCGCGACTGCCGTAAATACGGCCGTAAAGCGCGACTGTCGTAAATATGGCCGTAAAGCGCGACTGTCGTAAATACGGCCGTAAATAGCGACTGTCGTAAATACGGCCGTAAAGCGCGACTGCCGTAAATACGGCCGTAAAGCGCGACTGTCGTAAATACGGCCGTAAAGCGCGACTGTCGTAAATACGGCCGTAAATAGCGACTGTCGTAAATACGGCCGTAAAGCGCGACTGCCGTAAATACGGCCGTAAAGCGCGACTGCCGTAAATACGGCCGTAAAGCGCGACTGCCGTAAATACGGCCGTAAAGCGCGACTGTCGTAAATACGGCCGTAAAGCGCGACTGTCGTAAATACGGCCGTAAATCGCGACTGTCGTAAATACGGCCGTAAAGCGCGACTGTCGTAAATACGGCCGTAAAGCGCGACTGTCGTAAATACGGCCGTAAATCGCGACTGCCGTAAATACGGCCGTAAAGCGCGACTGCCGTAAATACGGCCGTAAAGCGCGACTGTCGTAAATACGGCCGTAAAGCGCGACTGTCGTAAATACGGCCGTAAATAGCGACTGTCGTAAATACGGCCGTAAAGCGCGACTGTCGTAAATACGGCCGTAAAGCGCGACTGTCGTAAATACGGCCGTAAAGCGCGACTGCCGTAAATACGGCCGTAAAGCGCGACTGTCGTAAATACGGCCGTAAAGCGCGACTGCCGTAAATACGGCCGTAAAGCGCGACTGCCGTAAATACGGCCGTAAAGCGCGACTGCCGTAAATACGGCCTTGAAGCGCGACTGTCGTAAATACGGCCGTAAAGCGCGACTGCCGTAAATACGGCCGTAAAGCGCGACTGCCGTAAATACGGCCGTAAAGCGCGACTGCCGTAAATACGGCCGTAAATCGCGACTGTCGTAAATACGGCCGTAAAGCGCGACTGCCGTAAATACGGCCGTAAAGCGCGACTGCCGTAAATACGGCCGTAAAGCGCGACTGTCGTAAATACGGCCGTAAATAGCGACTGCCGTAAATACGGCCGTAAAGCGCGACTGTCGTAAATACGGCCGTAAAGCGCGACTGCCGTAAATACGGCCGTAAAGCGCGACTGCCGTAAATACGGCCGTAAAGCGCGACTGCCGTAAATAAGGCCGTAAAGCGCGACTGCCGTAAATACGGCCGTAAAGCGCGACTGCCGTAAATACGGCCGTAAAGCGCGACTGTCGTAAATACGGCCGTAAAGCGCGACTGTCGTAAATACGGCCGTAAAGCGCGACTGCCGTAAATACGGCCGTAAAGCGCGACTGTCGTAAATACGGCCGTAAAGCGCGACTGTCGTAAATACGGCCGTAAATAGCGACTGTCGCAAATACGGCCGTAAATCGCGACTGCCGTAAATACGGTCGTAAAGCGCGACTGCCGTAAATACGGCCGTAAAGCGCGACTGTCGTAAATACGGCCGTAAAGCGCGACTGCCGTAAATACGGCCGTAAATCGCGACTGCCGTAAATACGGCCGTAAAGCGCGACTGTCGTAAATACGGCCGTAAAGCGCGACTGTCGTAAATACGGCCGTAAAGCGCGACTGTCGTAAATACGGCCGTAAATCGCGACTGTCGTAAATACGGCCGTAAAGCGCGACTGTCGTAAATACGGCCGTAAAGCGCGACTGCCGTAAATACGGCCGTAAATCACGACTGTCGTAAATACGGCCGTAAAGCGCGACTGCCGTAAATACGGCCGTAAATCGCGACTGTCGTAAATACGGCCGTAAAGCGCGACTGCCGTAAACACGGCCGTAAAGCGCGACTGCCGTAAATACGGCCGTAAAGCGCGACTGTCGTAAATACGGCCGTAAAGCGCGACTGTCGTAAATACGGCCGTAAATAGCGACTGTCGTAAATACGGCCGTAAAGCGCGACTGCCGTAAATACGGCCGTAAAGCGCGACTGTCGTAAATACGGCCGTAAAGCGCGACTGTCGTAAATACGGCCGTAAATAGCGACTGTCGTAAATACGGCCGTAAATCGCGACTGCCGTAAATACGGCCGTAAAGCGCGACTGTCGTAAATACGGCCGTAAAGCGCGACTGCCGTAAATACGGCCGTAAAGCGCGACTGCCGTAAATACGGCCGTAAAGCGCGACTGTCGTAAATACGGCCGTAAAGCGCGACTGTCGTAAATACGGCCGTAAATAGCGACTGTCGTAAATACGGCCGTAAAGCGCGACTGTCGTAAATACGGCCGTAAAGCGCGACTGCCGTAAATACGGCCGTAAAGCGCGACTGCCGTAAATACGGCCGTAAAGCGCGACTGTCGTAAATACGGCCGTAAAGCGCGACTGCCGTAAATACGGCCGTAAAGCGCGACTGCCGTAAATACGGCCGTAAAGCGCGACTGTCGTAAATACGGCCGTAAAGCGCGACTGCCGTAAATACGGCCGTAAAGCGCGACTGCCGTAAATACGGCCGTAAAGCGCGACTGTCGTAAATACGGCCGTAAAGCGCGACTGTCGTAAATACGGCCGTAAAGCGCGACTGTCGTAAATACGGCCGTAAAGCGCGACTGCCGTAAATACGGCCGTAAAGCGCGACTGCCGTAAATACGGCCGTAAAGCGCGACTGCCGTAAATACGGCCGTAAAGCGCGACTGTCGTAAATACGGCCGTAAAGCGCGACTGTCGTAAATACGGCCGTAAATCGCGACTGTCGTAAATACGGCCGTAGATCGCGACTGCCGTAAATACGGCCGTAAAGCGCGACTGCCGTAAATACGGCCGTAAATCGCGACTGCCGTAAATACGGCCGTAAATCGCGACTGCCGTAAATACGGCCGTAAAGCGCGACTGTCGTAAATACGGCCGTAAAGCGCGACTGTCGTAAATACGGCCGTAAAGCGCGACTGCCGTAAATACGGCCGTAAAGCGCGACTGCCGTAAATACGGCCGTAAAGCGCGACTGCCGTAAATAAGCCGTAAAGCGCGACTGCCGTAAATACGGCCGTAAAGCGCGACTGCCGTAAATACGGCCGTAAAGCGCGACTGCCGTAAATACGGCCGTAAAGCGCGACTGCCGTAAATACGGCCGTAAAGCGCGACTGCCGTAAATACGGCCGTAAAGCGCGACTGCCGTAAATACGGCCGTAAAGCGCGACTGTCGTAAATACGGCCGTAAAGCGCGACTGCCGTAAATACGGCCGTAAATCGCGACTGCCGTAAATACGGCCGTAAAGCGCGACTGCCGTAAATACGGCCGTAAAGCGCGACTGTTGTAAATACGGCCGTAAAGCGCGACTGCCGTAAATACGGCCGTAAAGCGCGACTGCCGTAAATACGGCCGTAAAGCGCGACTGTCGTAAATACGGCCGTAAAGCGCGACTGTCGTAAATACGGCCGTAAAGCGCGACTGTCGTAAATACGGCCGTAAAGCGCGACTGCCGTAAATACGGACGTAAAGCGCGACTGTCGTAAATACGGCCGTAAAGCGCGACTGCCGTAAATACGGCCGTAAAGCGCGACTGTCGTAAATACGGCCGTAAAGCGCGACTGTCGTAAATACGGCCGTAAAGCGCGACTGCCGTAAATACGGCCGTAAAGCGCGACTGTCGTAAATACGGCCGTAAAGCGCGACTGCCGTAAATACGGCCGTAAAGCGCGACTGTCGTAAATACGGCCGTAAAGCGCGACTGCCGTAAATACGGCCGTAAAGCGCGACTGCCGTAAATACGGCCGTAAAGCGCGACTGTCGTAAATACGGCCGTAAATCGCGACTGCCGTAAATACGGCCGTAAAGCGCGACTGCCGTAAATACGGCCGTAAAGCGCGACTGTCGTAAATACGGCCGTAAAGCGCGACTGCCGTAAATAAGGCCGTAAATCGCGACTGTCGTTAATACGGCCGTAAAGCGCGACTGTCGTAAATACGGCCGTAAAGCGCGACTGTCGTAAATACGGCCGTAAAGCGCGACTGCCGTAAATACGGCCGTAAAGCGCGACTGTCGTAAATACGGCCGTAAAGCGCGACTGTCGTAAATACGGCCGTAAAGCGCGACTGCCGTAAATACGGCCGTAAAGCGCGACTGCCGTAAATACGGCCGTAAAGCGCGACTGCCGTAAATACGGCCGTAAATCGCGACTGTCGTAAATACGGCCATAAAGCGCGACTGTCGTAAATACGGCCGTAAAGCGCGACTGCCGTAAATACGGCCGTAAAGCGCGACTGTCGTAAATACGGCCGTAAATCGCGACTGTCGTAAATACGGCCGTAAAGCGCGACTGCCGTAAATACGGCCGTAAAGCGCGACTGCCGTAAATACGGCCGTAAATCGCGACTGTCGTAAATACGGCCGTAAAGCGCGACTGTCGTAAATACGGCCGTAAAGCGCGACTGTCGTAAATACGGCCGTAAATAGCGACTGTCGTAAATACGGCCGTAAAGCGCGACTGTCGTAAATACGGCCGTAAAGCGCGACTGTCGTAAATACGGCCGAAAAGCGCGACTGTCGTAAATACGGCCGTAAAGCGCGACTGCCGTAAATACGGCCGTAAAGCGCGACTGTCGTAAATACGGCCGTAAAGCGCGACTGCCGTAAATACGGCCGTAAAGCGCGACTGCCGTAAATACGGCCGTAAGCGCGACTGCCGTAATAAGCCGTAAAGCGCGACTGCCGTAAATACGGCCGTAAAGCGCGACTGCCGTAAATACGGCCGTAAAGCGCGACTGCCGTAAATACGGCCGTAAAGCGCGACTGTCGTAAATACGGCCGTAAAGCGCGACTGTCGTAAATACGGCCGTAAAGCGCGACTGCCGTAAATACGGCCGAAAAGCGCGACTGTCGTAAATACAGGCGTAAAGCGCGACTGCCGTAAATACGGCCGTAAAGCGCGACTGTCGTAAATACGGCCGTAAAGCGCGACTGCCGTAAATACGGCCGTAAAGCGCGACTGTCATAAATACGGCCGTAAATCGCGACTGTCGTAAATACGGCCGTAAAGCGCGACTGCCGTAAATACGGCCGTAAAGCGCGACTGCCGTAAATACGGCCGTAAAGCGCGACTGCCGTAAATACGGCCGTAAAGCGCGACTGCCGTAAATACGGCCGTAAAGCGCGACTGTTCGTAAATACGGCCGTAAAGCGCGACTGTCGTAAATACGGCCGTAAAGCGCGACTGCCGTAAATACGGCCGTAAATCGCGACTGCCGTAAATACGGCCGTAAAGCGCGACTGCCGTAAATACGGCCGTAAAGCGCGACTGTCGTAAATACGGCCGTAAAGCGCGACTGCCGTAAATACGGCCGTAAAGCGCGACTGCCGTAAATACGGCCGTAAATCGCGACTGTCGTAAATACGGCCGTAAAGCGCGACTGTCGTAAATACGGCCGTAAAGCGCGACTGTCGTAAATACGGCCGTAAATAGCGACTGTCGTAAATACGGCCGTAAAGCGCGACTGTCGTAAATACGGCCGTAAAGCGCGACTGTCGTAAATACGGCCGAAAAGCGCGACTGTCGTAAATACGGCCGTAAAGCGCGACTGCCGTAAATACGGCCGTAAAGCGCGACTGTCGTAAATACGGCCGTAAAGCGCGACTGCCGTAAATACGGCCGTAAAGCGCGACTGCCGTAAATACGGCCGTAAAGCGCGACTGCCGTAAATAAGCCGCAAAGCGCGACTGCCGTAAATACGGCCGTAAAGCGCGACTGCCGTAAATACGGCCGTAAAGCGCGACTGCCGTAAATACGGCCGTAAAGCGCGACTGTCGTAAATACGGCCGTAAAGCGCGACTGTCGTAAATACGGCGAAAAGCGCGACTGTCGTAAATACGGCCGTAAAGCGCGACTGCCGTAAATACGGCCGTAAAGCGCGACTGTCGTAAAAGGTGCCGTAAAGCGCGACTGCCGTAAATACGGCCGTAAAGCGCGACTGCCGTAAATACGGCCGTAAATCGCGACTGTCGTAAATACGGCCGTAAAGCGCGACTGCCGTAAATACGGCCGTAAAGCGCGACTGCCGTAAATACGGCCGTAAAGCGCGACTGCCGTAAATACGGCCGTAAAGCGCGACTGCCGTAAATACGGCCGTAAAGCGCGACTGCCGTAAATACGGCCGTAAAGCGCGACTGCCGTAAATACGGCCGTAAAGCGCGACTGCCGTAAATACGGCCGTAAAGCGCGACTGCCGTAAATACGGCCGTAAAGCGCGACTGCCGTAAATACGGCCGTAAATCGCGACTGCCGTAAATACGGCCGTAAAGCGCGACTGCCGTAAATACGGCCGTAAAGCGCGACTGTCGTAAATACGGCCGTAAAGCGCGACTGCCGTAAATACGGCCGTAAAGCGCGACTGTCGTAAATACGGCCGTAAAGCGCGACTGTCGTAAATACGGCCGTAAAGCGCGACTGTCGTAAATACGGCCGTAAATAGCGACTGTCGTAAATACGGCCGTAAAGCGCGACTGTCGTAAATACGGCCGTAAAGCGCGACTGTCGTAAATACGGCCGAAAAGCGCGACTGTCGTAAATACGGCCGTAAAGCGCGACTGCCGTAAATACGGCCGTAAAGCGCGACTGTCGTAAATACGGCCGTAAAGCGCGACTGCCGTAAATACGGCCGTAAAGCGCGACTGCCGTAAATACGGCCGTAAAGCGCGACTGCCGTAAATAAGCCGTAAAGCGCGACTGCCGTAAATACGGCCGTAAAGCGCGACTGCCGTAAATACGGCCGTAAAGCGCGACTGCCGTAAATACGGCCGTAAAGCGCGACTGTCGTAAATACGGCCGTAAAGCGCGACTGTCGTAAATACGGCCGAAAAGCGCGACTGTCGTAAATACGGCCGTAAAGCGCGACTGCCGTAAATACGGCCGTAAAGCGCGACTGCCGTAAATACGGCCGTAAAGCGCGACTGCCGTAAATACGGCCGTAAAGCGCGACTGCCGTAAATACGGCCGTAAAGCGCGACTGCCGTAAATACGGCCGTAAAGCGCGACTGTCGTAAATACGGCCGTAAAGCGCGACTGCCGTAAATACGGCCGTAAATCGCGACTGCCGTAAATACGGCCGTTAAAGCGCGACTGCCGTAAATACGGCCGTAAAGCGCGACTGTCGTAAATACGGCCGTAAAGCGCGACTGCCGTAAATACGCCGTAAAGCGCGACTGCCGTAAATACGGCCGTAAAGCGCGACTGTCGTAAATACGGCCGTAAAGCGCGACTGTCGTAAATACGGCCGTAAAGCGCGACTGCCGTAAATACGGCCGTAAAGCGCGACTGCCGTAAATACGGCCGTAAAGCGCGACTGCCGTAAATACGGCCGTAAAGCGCGACTGCCGTAAATACGGCCGTAAAGCGCGACTGCCGTAAATACGGCCGTAAAGCGCGACTGTCGTAAATACGGCCGTAAAGCGCGACTGTCGTAAATACGGCCGTAAAGCGCGACTGTCGTAAATACGGCTGTAAAGCGCGACTGCCGTAAATACGGCCGTAAATCGCGACTGCCGTAAATACGGCCGTAAAGCGCGACTGCCGTAAATACGGCCGTAAAGCGCGACTGCCGTAAATACGGCCGTAAAGCGCGACTGCCGTAAATACGGCCGTAAAGCGCGACTGTCGTAAATACGGCCGTAAAGCGCGACTGTCGTAAATACGGCCGTAAATAGCGACTGTCGTAAATACGGCCGTAAAGCGCGACTGTCGTAAATACGGCCGAAAAGCGCGACTGTCGTAAATACGGCCGTAAAGCGCGACTGCCGTAAATACGGCCGTAAAGCGCGACTGTCGTAAATACGGCCGTAAAGCGCGACTGCCGTAAATACGGCCGTAAAGCGCGACTGTCGTAAATACGGCCGTAAATCGCGACTGTCGTAAATACGGCCGTGAAGCGCGACTGCCGTAAATACGGCCGTAAAGCGCGACTGTCGTAAATACGGCCGTAAAGCGCGACTGCCGTAAATACGGCCGTAAAGCGCGACTGCCGTAAATACGGCCGTAAAGCGCGACTGCCGTAAATACGGCCGTAAATCGCGACTGCCGTAAATACGGCCGTAAAGCGCGACTGTCGTAAATACGGCCGTAAAGCGCGACTGCCGTAAATACGGCCGTAAAGCGCGACTGTCGTAAATACGGCCGTAAAGCGCGACTGTCGTAAATACGGCCGTAAAGCGCGACTGTCGTAAATACGGCCGTAAATAGCGACTGTCGTAAATACGGCCGTAAAGCGCGACTGTCGTAAATACGGCCGTAAAGCGCGACTGTCGTAAATACGGCCGAAAAGCGCGACTGTCGTAAATACGGCCGTAAAGCGCGACTGCCGTAAATACGGCCGTAAAGCGCGACTGCCGTAAATACGGCCGTAAAGCGCGACTGCCGTAAATACGGCCGTAAAGCGCGACTGTCGTAAATACGGCCGTAAATCGCGACTGTCGTAAATACGGCCGTAAAGCGCGACTGCCGTAAATACGGCCGTAAAGCGCGACTGCCGTAAATACGGCCGTAAAGCGCGACTGTCGTAAATACGGCCGTAAAGCGCGACTGTCGTAAATACGGCCGTAAAGCGCGACTGCCGTAAATACGGCCGTAAAGCGCGACTGCCGTAAATACGGCCGTAAAGCGTGACTGCCGTAAATACGGCCGTAAATAGCGACTGTCGTAAATACGGCCGTAAAGCGCGACTGTCGTAAATACGGCCGTAAAGCGCGACTGCCGTAAATACGGCCGTAAAGCGCGACTGCCGTAAATACGGCCGTAAAGCGCGACTGTCGCAAATACGGCCGTAAAGCGCGACTGTCGTAAATACGGCCGTAAAGCGCGACTGACGTAAATACGGCCGTAAAGCGCGACTGCCGTAAATACGGCCGTAAAGCGCGACTGTCGCAAATACGGCCGTAAAGCGCGACTGTCGTAAATACGGCCGTAAAGCGCGACTGCCGTAAATACGGCCGTAAAGCGCGACTGCCGTAAATACGGCCGTAAAGCGCGACTGTCGTAAATACGGCCGTAAATAGCGACTGTCGTAAATACGGCCGTAAAGCGCGACTGCCGTAAATACGGCCGTAAAGCGCGACTGCCGTAAATACGGCCGTAAATCGCGACTGCCGTAAATACGGCCGTAAAGCGCGACTGTCGTAAATACGGCCGTAAATCGCGACTGTCGTAAATACGGCCGTAAAGCGCGACTGTCGTAAATACGGCCGTAAAGCGCGACTGCCGTAAATACGGCCGTAAAGCGCGACTGCCGTAAATACGGCCGTAAAGCGCGACTGCCGTAAATACGGCCGTAAATCGCGACTGCCGTAAATACGGCCGTAAAGCGCGACTGTCGTAAATACGGCCGTAAAGCGCGACTGTCGTAAATACGGCCGTAAATCGCGACTGTCGTAAATACGGCCGTAAAGCGCGACTGCCGTAAATACGGCCGTAAAGCGCGACTGTCGTAAATACGGCCGTAAAGCGCGACTGCCGTAAATACGGCCGTAAAGCGCGACTGCCGTAAATACGGCCGTAAAGCGCGACTGTCGTAAATACGGCCGTAAATAGCGACTGTCGTAAATACGGCCGTAAAGCGCGACTGCCGTAAATACGGCCGTAAAGCGCGACTGTCGTAAATACGGCCGTAAATAGCGACTGTCGTAAATACGGCCGTAAAGCGCGACTGTCGTAAATACGGCCGTAAAGCGCGACTGCCGTAAATACGGCCGTAAAGCGCGACTGTCGTAAATACGGCCGTAAAGCGCGACTGTCGTAAATACGGCCGTAAATAGCGACTGTCGTAAATACGGCCGTAAAGCGCGACTGTCGTAAATACGGCCGTAAAGCGCGACTGCCGTAAATACGGCCGTAAAGCGCGACTGCCGTAAATACGGCCGTAAAGCGCGACTGTCGTAAATACGGCCGTAAAGCGCGACTGTCGCAAATACGGCCGTAAAGCGCGACTGTCGTAAATACGGCCGTAAAGCGCGACGGTCGTAAATACGGCCGTAAAGCGCGACTGCCGTAAATACGGCCGTAAAGCGCGACTGTCGTAAATACGGCCGTAAAGCGCGACTGTCGTAAATACGGCCGTAAATCGCGACTGTCGTAAATACGGCCGTAAAGCGCGACTGCCGTAAATACGGCCGTAAAGCGCGACTGCCGTAAATACGGCCGTAAAGCGCGACTGCCGTAAATACGGCCGTAAATCGCGACTGCCGTAAATACGGCCGTAAAGCGCGACTGTCGTAAATACGGCCGTAAAGCGCGACTGTCGTAAATACGGCCGTAAAGCGCGACTGTCGTAAATACGGCCGTAAAGCGCGACTGCCGTAAATACGGCCGTAAAGCGCGACTGTCGTAAATACGGCCGTAAAGCGCGACTGTCGTAAATACGGCCGTAAATAGCGACTGTCGTAAATACGGCCGTAAATAGCGACTGTCGTAAATACGGCCGTAAAGCGCGACTGTCGTAAATACGGCCGTAAAGCGCGACTGTCGTAAATACGGCCGTAAAGCGCGACTGCCGTAAATACGGCCGTAAAGCGCGACTGCCGTAAATACGGCCGTAAAGCGCGACTGCCGTAAATACGGCCGTAAAGCGCGACTGTCGTAAATACGGCCGTAAAGCGCGACTGACGTAAATACGGCCGTTAAAGCGCGACTGCCGTAAATACGGCCGTAAAGCGCGACTGCCGTAAATACGGCCGTAAAGCGCGACTGTCGTAAATACGGCCGTAAAGCGCGACTGTCGTAAATACGGCCGTAAATCGCGACTGTCGTAAATACGGCCGTAAAGCGCGACTGTCGTAAATACGGCCGTAAAGCGCGACTGCCGTAAATACGGCCGTAAAGCGCGACTGTCGTAAATACGGCCGTAAAGCGCGACTGTCGTAAATACGGCCGTAAATCGCGACTGTCGTAAATACGGCCGTAAAGCGAGACTGTCGTAAATACGGCCGTAAAGCGCGACTGCCGTAAATACGGCCGTAAAGCGCGACTGTCGTAAATACGGCCGTAAATCGCGACTGTCGTAAATACGGCCGTAAAGCGAGACTGTCGTAAATACGGCCGTAAAGCGCGACTGCCGTAAATACGGCCGTAAAGCGCGACTGCCGTAAATACGGCCGTAAAGCGCGACTGTCGTAAATACGGCCGTAAAGCGCGACTGTCGTAAATACGGCCGTAAATAGCGACTGTCGTAAATACGGCCGTAAAGCGCGACTGTCGTAAATACGGCCGTAAAGCGCGACTGCCGTAAATACGGCCGTAAAGCGCGACTGCCGTAAATACGGCCGTAAAGCGCGACTGTCGTAAATACGGCCGTAAATCGCGACTGTCGTAAATACGGCCGTAAAGCGCGACTGTCGTAAATACGGCCGTAAAGCGCGACTGCCGTAAATACGGCCGTAAAACGCGACTGCCGTAAATACGGCCGTAAATCGCGACTGTCGTAAATACGGCCGTAAAGCGCGACTGCCGTAAATACGGCCGTAAAGCGCGACTGACGTAAATACGGCCGTAAAGCGCGACTGTCGTAAATACGGCCGTAAAGCGCGACTGCCGTAAATACGGCCGTAAAGCGCGACTGTCGTAAATACGGCCGTAAAGCGCGACTGCAGTAAATACGGCCGTAAAGCGCGACTGCCGTAAATACGGCCGTAAAGCGCGACTGCCGTAAATACGGCCGTAAAGCGTGACTGCCGTAAATACGGCCGTAAATAGCGACTGTCGTAAATACGGCCGTAAAGCGCGACTGTCGTAAATACGGCCGTAAAGCGCGACTGTCGTAAATACGGCCGTAAAGCGCGACTGCCGTAAATACGGCCGTAAAGCGCGACTGTCGTAAATACGGCCGTAAAGCGCGACTGTCGCAAATACGGCCGTAAAGCGCGACTGTCGTAAATACGGCCGTAAAGCGCGACTGACGTAAATACGGCCGTAAAGCGCGACTGCCGTAAATACGGCCGTAAAGCGCGACTGTCGCAAATACGGCCGTAAAGCGCGACTGCCGTAAATACGGCCGTAAAGCGCGACTGCCGTAAATACGGCCGTAAAGCGCGACTGCCGTAAATACGGCCGTAAAGCGCGACTGTCGTAAATACGGCCGTAAATAGCGACTGTCGTAAATACGGCCGTAAAGCGCGACTGCCGTAAATACGGCCGTAAAGCGCGACTGCCGTAAATACGGCCGTAAATCGCGACTGCCGTAAATACGGCCGTAAAGCGCGACTGTCGTAAATACGGCCGTAAAGCGCGACTGCCGTAAATACGGCCGTAAAGCGCGACTGCCGTAAATACGGCCGTAAAGCGCGACTGTCGTAAATACGGCCGTAAAGCGCGACTGCCGTAAATACGGCCGTAAATCGCGACTGCCGTAAATACGGCCGTAAAGCGCGACTGCCGTAATACGGCCGTAAAGCGCGACTGTCGTAAATACGGCCGTAAATAGCGACTGTCGTAAATACGGACGTAAAGCGCGACTGTCGTAAATACGGCCGTAAAGCGCGACTGTCGTAAATACGGCCGTAAATAGCGACTGTCGTAAATACGGCCGTAAAGCGCGACTGTCGTAAATACGGCCGTAAAGCGCGACTGCCGTAAATACGGCCGTAAAGCGCGACTGTCGTAAATACGGCCGTAAAGCGCGACTGTCGTAAATACGGCCGTAAATAGCGACTGTCGTAAATACGGCCGTAAAGCGCGACTGTCGTAAATACGGCCGTAAATCGCGACTGCCGTAAATACGGCCGTAAAGCGCGACTGCCGTAAATACGGCCGTAAAGCGCGACTGCCGTAAATACGGCCGTAAAGCGCGACTGCCGTAAATACGGCCGTAAAGCGCGACTGCCGTAAATACGGCCGTAAAGCGCGACTGTCGTAAATACGGCCGTAAAGCGCGACTGCCGTAAATACGGCAGTAAAGCGCGACTGTCGTAAATACGGCCGTAAAGCGCGACTGTCGTAAATACGGCCGTAAATAGCGACTGTCGTAAATACGGCCGTAAATAGCGACTGTCGTAAATACGGCCGTAAAGCGCGACTGTCGTAAATACGGCCGTAAAGCGCGACTGTCGTAAATACGGCCGTAAAGCGCGACTGCCGTAAATACGGCCGTAAAGCGCGACTGTCGTAAATACGGCCGTAAAGCGCGACTGCCGTAAATACGGCCGTAAAGCGCGACTGTCGTAAATACGGCCGTAAAGCGCGACTGACGTAAATACGGCCGTAAAGCGCGACTGCCGTAAATACGGCCGTAAAGCGCGACTGCCGTAAATACGGCCGTAAAGCGCGACTGTCGTAAATACGGCCGTAAAGCGCGACTGTCGTAAATACGGCCGTAAATCGCGACTGTCGTAAATACGGCCGTAAAGCGCGACTGTCGTAAATACGGCCGTAAAGCGCGACTGCCGTAAATACGGCCGTAAAGCGCGACTGCCGTAAATACGGCCGTAAAGCGCGACTGTCGTAAATACGGCCGTAAATCGCGACTGTCGTAAATACGGCCGTAAAGCGAGACTGTCGTAAATACGGCCGTAAAGCGCGACTGCCGTAAATACGGCCGTAAAGCGCGACTGTCGTAAATACGGCCGTAAATCGCGACTGTCGTAAATACGGCCGTAAAGCGAGACTGTCGTAAATACGGCCGTAAGCGCGACTGCCGTAAATACGGCCGTAAAGCGCGACTGCCGTAAATACGGCCGTAAAGCGCGACTGTCGTAAATACGGCCGTAAATAGCGACTGTCGTAAATACGGCCGTAAAGCGCGACTGTCGTAAATACGGCCGTAAAGCGCGACTGCCGTAAATACGGCCGTAAAGCGCGACTGCCGTAAATACGGCCGTAAAGCGCGACTGTCGTAAATACGGCCGTAAATCGCGACTGTCGTAAATACGGCCGTAAAGCGCGACTGTCGTAAATACGGCCGTAAAGCGCGACTGCCGTAAATACGGCCGTAAAGCGCGACTGCCGTAAATACGGCCGTAAAGCGCGACTGTCGTAAATACGGCCGTAAAGCGCGACTGTCGTAAATACGGCCGTAAAGCGCGACTGACGTAAATACGGCCGTAAAGCGCGACTGTCGTAAATACGGCCGTAAAGCGCGACTGCCGTAAATACGGCCGTAAAGCGCGACTGTCGTAAATACGGCCGTAAAGCGCGACTGTCGTAAATACGGCCGTAAATAGCGACTGTCGTAAATACGGCCGTAAAGCGCGACTGTCGTAAATACGGCCGTAAAGCGCGACTGCCGTAAATACGGCCGTAAAGCGCGACTGCCGTAAATACGGCCGTAAAGCGCGACTGTCGTAAATACGGCCGTAAAGCGCGACTGTCGTAAATACGGCCGTAAATCGCGACTGTCGTAAATACGGCCGTAAAGCGCGACTGTCGTAAATACGGCCGTAAAGCGCGACTGCCGTAAATACGGCCGTAAAGCGCGACTGCCGTAAATACGGCCGTAAAGCGCGACTGTCGTAACTACGGCCGTAAAGCGCGACTGCCGTAAATACGGCCGTAAAGCGCGACTGTCGTAAATACGGCCGTAAAGCGCGACTGTCGTAAATACGGCCGTAAATAGCGACTGTCGCAAATACGGCCGTAAATCGCGACTGCCGTAAATACGGTCGTAAAGCGCGACTGCCGTAAATACGGCCGTAAAGCGCGACTGCCGTAAATACGGCCGTAAAGCGCGACTGTCGTAAATACGGCCGTAAAGCGCGACTGTCGTAAATACGGCCGTAAATCGCGACTGCCGTAAATACGGCCGTAAAGCGCGACTGCCGTAAATACGGCCGTAAAGCGCGACTGCCGTAAATACGGCCGTAAAGCGCGACTGTCGTAAATATGGCCGTAAAGCGCGACTGTCGTAAATACGGCCGTAAATAGCGACTGTCGTAAATACGGCCGTAAAGCGCGACTGCCGTAAATACGGCCGTAAAGCGCGACTGTCGTAAATACGGCCGTAAAGCGCGACTGTCGTAAATACGGCCGTAAATAGCGACTGTCGTAAATACGGCCGTAAAGCGCGACTGCCGTAAATACGGCCGTAAAGCGCGACTGCCGTAAATACGGCCGTAAAGCGCGACTGCCGTAAATACGGCCGTAAAGCGCGACTGTCGTAAATACGGCCGTAAAGCGCGACTGTCGTAAATACGGCCGTAAATCGCGACTGTCGTAAATACGGCCGTAAAGCGCGACTGTCGTAAATACGGCCGTAAAGCGCGACTGTCGTAAATACGGCCGTAAATCGCGACTGCCGTAAATACGGCCGTAAAGCGCGACTGCCGTAAATACGGCCGTAAAGCGCGACTGTCGTAAATACGGCCGTAAAGCGCGACTGTCGTAAATACGGCCGTAAATAGCGACTGTCGTAAATACGGCCGTAAAGCGCGACTGTCGTAAATACGGCCGTAAAGCGCGACTGTCGTAAATACGGCCGTAAAGCGCGACTGCCGTAAATACGGCCGTAAAGCGCGACTGCCGTAAATACGGCCGTAAAGCGCGACTGTCGTAAATACGGCCGTAAAGCGCGACTGCCGTAAATACGGCCGTAAAGCGCGACTGCCGTAAATACGGCCGTAAAGCGCGACTGCCGTAAATACGGCCGTAAAGCGCGACTGCCGTAAATACGGCCGTAAATCGCGACTGTCGTAAATACGGCCGTAAAGCGCGACTGCCGTAAATACGGCCGTAAAGCGCGACTGCCGTAAATACGGCCGTAAAGCGCGACTGTCGTAAATACGGCCGTAAATAGCGACTGCCGTAAATACGGCCGTAAAGCGCGACTGCCGTAAATACGGCCGTAAAGCGCGACTGCCGTAAATACGGCCGTAAAGCGCGACTGCCGTAAATAAGGCCGTAAAGCGCGACTGCCGTAAATACGGCCGTAAAGCGCGACTGTCGTAAATACGGCCGTAAAGCGCGACTGCCGTAAATACGGCCGTAAAGCGCGACTGTCGTAAATACGGCCGTAAAGCGCGACTGCCGTAAATACGGCCGTAAAGCGCGACTGTCGTAAATACGGCCGTAAAGCGCGACTGTCGTAAATACGGCCGTAAATAGCGACTGTCGCAAATACGGCCGTAAATCGCGACTGCCGTAAATACGGTCGTAAAGCGCGACTGCCGTAAATACGGCCGTAAAGCGCGACTGTCGTAAATACGGCCGTAAAGCGCGACTGCCGTAAATACGGCCGTAAATCGCGACTGCCGTAAATACGGCCGTAAAGCGCGACTGTCGTAAATACGGCCGTAAAGCGCGACTGTCGTAAATACGGCCGTAAATAGCGACTGTCGTAAATACGGCCGTAAAGCGCGACTGCCGTAAATACGGCCGTAAAGCGCGACTGTCGTAAATACGGCCGTAAAGCGCGACTGCCGTAAATACGGCCGTAAATCACGACTGTCCTAAATACGGCCGTAAAGCGCGACTGCCGTAAATACGGCCGTAAATCGCGACTGTCGTAAATACGGCCGTAAAGCGCGACTGCCGTAAACACGGCCGTAAAGCGCGACTGCCGTAAATACGGCCGTAAAGCGCGACTGTCGTAAATACGGCCGTAAAGCGCGACTGTCGTAAATACGGCCGTAAATAGCGACTGTCGTAAATACGGCCGTAAAGCGCGACTGCCGTAAATACGGCCGTAAAGCGCGACTGTCGTAAATACGGCCGTAAAGCGCGACTGTCGTAAATACGGCCGTAAATAGCGACTGTCGTAAATACGGCCGTAAAGCGCGACTGCCGTAAATACGGCCGTAAAGCGCGACTGCCGTAAATACGGCCGTAAAGCGCGACTGTCGTAAATACGGCCGTAAAGCGCGACTGTCGTAAATACGGCCGTAAATCGCGACTGTCGTAAATACGGCCGTAAAGCGCGACTGTCGTAAATACGGCCGTAAAGCGCGACTGCCGTAAATACGGCCGTAAAGCGCGACTGCCGTAAATACGGCCGTAAAGCGCGACTGTCGTAAATACGGCCGTAAAGCGCGACTGCCGTAAATACGGCCGTAAAGCGCGACTGCCGTAAATACGGCCGTAAAGCGCGACTGTCGTAAATACGGCCGTAAATAGCGACTGCCGTAAATACGGCCGTAAAGCGCGACTGCCGTAAATACGGCCGTAAAGCGCGACTGCCGTAAATACGGCCGTAAAGCGCGACTGCCGTAAATACGGCCGTAAATCGCGACTGTCGTAAATACGGCCGTAAAGCGCGACTGCCGTAAATACGGCCGTAAAGCGCGACTGCCGTAAATACGGCCGTAAAGCGCGACTGTCGTAAATACGGCCGTAAAGCGCGACTGCCGTAAATACGGCCGTAAAGCGCGACTGCCGTAAATACGGCCGTAAAGCGCGACTGCCGTAAATACGGCCGTAAATCGCGACTGTCGTAAATACGGCCGTAAAGCGCGACTGTCGTAAATACGGCCGTAAAGCGCGACTGCCGTAAATACGGCCGTAAAGCGCGACTGTCGTAAATACGGCCGTAAATCGCGACTGTCGTAAATACGGCCGTAAAGCGCGACTGCCGTAAATACGGCCGTAAAGCGCGACTGCCGTAAATACGGCCGTAAATCGCGACTGTCGTAAATACGGCCGTAAAGCGCGACTGTCGTAAATACGGCCGTAAAGCGCGACTGTCGTAAATACGGCCGTAAAGCGCGACTGTCGTAAATACGGCCGAAAAGCGCGACTGTCGTAAATACGGCCGTAAAGCGCGACTGCCGTAAATACGGCCGTAAAGCGCGACTGTCGTAAATACGGCCGTAAAGCGCGACTGCCGTAAATACGGCCGTAAAGCGCGACTGCCGTAAATACGGCCGTAAAGCGCGACTGCCGTAAATAAGCCGTAAAGCGCGACTGCCGTAAATACGGCCGTAAAGCGCGACTGCCGTAAATACGGCCGTAAAGCGCGACTGTCGTAAATACGGCCGTAAAGCGCGACTGTCGTAAATACGGCCGTAAAGCGCGACTGTCGTAAATACGGCCGAAAAGCGCGACTGTCGTAAATACGGCCGTAAAGCGCGACTGCCGTAAATACGGCCGTAAAGCGCGACTGTCGTAAATACGGCCGTAAAGCGCGACTGCCGTAAATACGGCCGTAAAGCGCGACTGCCGTAAATACGGCCGTAAAGCGCGACTGCCGTAAATACGGCCGTAAAGCGCGACTGTCGTAAATACGGCCGTAAAGCGCGACTGTCGTAAATACGGCCGTAAAGCGCGACTGCCGTAAATACGGCCGTAAATCGCGACTGCCGTAAATACGGCCGTAAAGCGCGACTGCCGTAAATACGGCCGTAAAGCGCGACTGTCGTAAATACGGCCGTAAAGCGCGACTGTCGTAAATACGGCCGTAAAGCGCGACTGCCGTAAATACGGCCGTAAAGCGCGACTGCCGTAAATACGGCCGTAAATCGCGACTGTCGTAAATACGGCCGTAAAGCGCGACTGTCGTAAATACGGCCGTAAAGCGCGACTGCCGTAAATACGGCCGTAAATCGCGACTGTCGTAAATACGGCCGTAAAGCGCGACTGTCGTAAATACGGCCGTAAAGCGCGACTGCCGTAAATACGGCCGTAAAGCGCGACTGCCGTAAATACGGCCGTAAAGCGCGACTGCCGTAAATAAGGCCGTAAAGCGCGACTGCCGTAAATACGGCCGTAAAGCGCGACTGCCGTAAATACGGCCGTAAAGCGCGACTGTCGTAAATACGGCCGTAAAGCGCGACTGCCGTAAATACGGCCGTAAAGCGCGACTGTCGTAAATACGGCCGTAAAGCGCGACTGTCGTAAATACGGCCGTAAATAGCGACTGTCGCAAATACGGCCGTAAATCGCGACTGCCGTAAATACGGTCGTAAAGCGCGACTGCCGTAAATACGGCCGTAAAGCGCGACTGTCGTAAATACGGCCGTAAAGCGCGACTGCCGTAAATACGGCCGTAAATCGCGACTGCCGTAAATACGGCCGTAAAGCGCGACTGTCGTAAATACGGCCGTAAAGCGCGACTGTCGTAAATACGGCCGTAAATAGCGACTGTCGTAAATACGGCCGTAAAGCGCGACTGCCGTAAATACGGCCGTAAAGCGCGACTGTCGTAAATACGGCCGTAAAGCGCGACTGCCGTAAATACGGCCGTAAATCACGACTGTCGTAAATACGGCCGTAAAGCGCGACTGCCGTAAATACGGCCGTAAATCGCGACTGTCGTAAACACGGCCGTAAAGCGCGACTGCCGTAAACACGGCCGTAAAGCGCGACTGCCGTAAATACGGCCGTAAAGCGCGACTGTCGTAAATACGGCCGTAAAGCGCGACTGCCGTAAATACGGCCGTAAAGCGCGACTGTCGTAAATACGGCCGTAAAGCGCGACTGCCGTAAATACGGCCGTAAAGCGCGACTGCCGTAAATACGGCCGTAAAGCGCGACTGTCGTAAATACGGCCGTAAAGCGCGACTGTCGTAAATACGGCCGTAAAGCGCGACTGTCGTAAATACGGCCGTAAAGCGCGACTGCCGTAAATACGGCCGTAAAGCGCGACTGCCGTAAATACGGCCGTAAAGCGCGACTGCCGTAAATACGGCCGTAAAGCGCGACTGCCGTAAATACGGCCGTAAATCGCGACTGTCGTAAATACGGCCGTAAAGCGCGACTGCCGTAAATACGGCCGTAAAGCGCGACTGCCGTAAATACGGCCGTAAATCGCGACTGCCGTAAATACGGCCGTAAATCGCGACTGCCGTAAATACGGCCGTAAAGCGCGACTGTCGTAAATACGGCCGTAAAGCGCGACTGCCGTAAATACGGCCGTAAAGCGCGACTGCCGTAAATACGGCCGTAAAGCGCGACTGTCGTAAATACGGCCGTAAAGCGCGACTGCCGTAAATACGGCCGTAAAGCGCGACTGCCGTAAATACGGCCGTAAAGCGCGACTGTCGTAAATACGGCCGTAAATAGCGACTGCCGTAAATACGGCCGTAAAGCGCGACTGTCGTAAATACGGCCGTAAAGCGCGACTGCCGTAAATACGGCCGTAAATCGCGACTGTCGTAAATACGGCCGTAAAGCGCGACTGCCGTAAATACGGCCGTAAAGCGCGACTGCCGTAAATACGGCCGTAAAGCGCGACTGTCGTAAATACGGCCGTAAAGCGCGACTGCCGTAAATACGGCCGTAAAGCGCGACTGCCGTAAATACGGCCGTAAAGCGCGACTGCCGTAAATACGGCCGTAAATCGCGACTGTCGTAAATACGGCCGTAAAGCGCGACTGTCGTAAATACGGCCGTAAAGCGCGACTGCCGTAAATACGGCCGTAAAGCGCGACTGTCGTAAATACGGCCGTAAATCGCGACTGTCGTAAATACGGCCGTAAAGCGCGACTGCCGTAAATACGGCCGTAAAGCGCGACTGCCGTAAATACGGCCGTAAATCGCGACTGTCGTAAATACGGCCGTAAAGCGCGACTGTCGTAAATACGGCCGTAAAGCGCGACTGTCGTAAATACGGCCGTAAAGCGCGACTGTCGTAAATACGGCCGAAAAGCGCGACTGTCGTAAATACGGCCGTAAAGCGCGACTGCCGTAAATACGGCCGTAAAGCGCGACTGTCGTAAATACGGCCGTAAAGCGCGACTGTCGTAAATACGGCCGTAAAGCGCGACTGCCGTAAATACGGCCGTAAAGCGCGACTGTCGTAAATACGGCCGTAAATCGCGACTGTCGTAAATACGGCCGTAAAGCGCGACTGCCGTAAATACGGCCGTAAAGCGCGACTGCCGTAAATACGGCCGTAAAGCGCGACTGTCGTAAATACGGCCGTAAAGCGCGACTGTCGTAAATACGGCCGTAAAGCGCGACTGTCGTAAATACGGCCGTAAAGCGCGACTGTCGTAAATACGGCCGATAAAGCGCGACTGTCGTAAATACGGCCGTAAAGCGCGACTGCCGTAAATACGGCCGTAAAGCGCGACTGTCGTAAATACGGCCGTAAAGCGCGACTGCCGTAAATACGGCCGTAAAGCGCGACTGCCGTAAATACGGCCGTAAAGCGCGACTGCCGTAAATAAGGCCGTAAAGCGCGACTGCCGTAAATACGGCCGTAAAGCGCGACTGCCGTAAATACGGCCGTAAAGCGCGACTGTCGTAAATACGGCCGTAAAGCGCGACTGTCGTAAATACGGCCGTAAAGCGCGACTGTCGTAAATACGGCCGTAAAGCGCGACTGTCGTAAATACGGCCGTAAAGCGCGACTGCCGTAAATACGGCCGTAAAGCGCGACTGTCGTAAATACGGCCGTAAAGCGCGACTGCCGTAAATACGGCCGTAAAGCGCGACTGTCGTAAATACGGCCGTAAAGCGCGACTGTCGTAAATACGGCCGTAAAGCGCGACTGCCGTAAATACGGCCGTAAAGCGCGACTGCCGTAAATACGGCCGTAAAGCGCGACTGCCGTAAATACGGCCGTAAAGCGCGACTGCCGTAAATACGGCCGTAAAGCGCGACTGCCGTAAATACGGCCGTAAAGCGCGACTGTCGTAAATACGGCCGTAAAGCGCGACTGTCGTAAATACGGCCGTAAAGCGCGACTGCCGTAAATACGGCCGTAAAGCGCGACTGCCGTAAATACGGCCGTAAAGCGCGACTGCCGTAAATACGGCCGTAAAGCGCGACTGTCGTAAATACGGCCGTAAAGCGCGACTGTCGTAAATACGGCCGTAAAGCGCGACTGCCGTAAATACGGCCGTAAAGCGCGACTGCCGTAAATACGGCCGTAAATCGCGACTGTCGTAAATACGGCCGTAAATAGCGACTGTCGTAAATACGGCCGTAAAGCGCGACTGTCGTAAATACGGCCGTAAAGCGCGACTGTCGTAAATACGGCCGTAAAGCGCGACTGTCGTAAATACGGCCGTAAAGCGCGACTGCCGTAAATACGGCCGTAAAGCGCGACTGTCGTAAATACGGCCGTAAAGCGCGACTGCCGTAAATACGGCCGTAAAGCGCGACTGCCGTAAATACGGCCGTAAAGCGCGACTGCCGTAAATAAGCCGTAAAGCGCGACTGCCGTAAATACGGCCGTAAAGCGCGACTGCCGTAAATACGGCCGTAAAGCGCGACTGCCGTAAATACGGCCGTAAAGCGCGACTGCCGTAAATACGGCCGTAAAGCGCGACTGTCGTAAATACGGCCGTAAAGCGCGACTGTCGTAAATACGGCCGAAAAGCGCGACTGTCGTAAATACGGCCGTAAAGCGCGACTGCCGTAAATACGGCCGTAAAGCGCGACTGTCGTAAATACGGCCGTAAAGCGCGACTGCCGTAAATACGGCCGTAAAGCGCGACTGTCGTAAATACGGCCGTAAATCGCGACTGTCGTAATACGGCCGTAAAGCGCGACTGCCGTAAATACGGCCGTAAAGCGCGACTGTCGTAAATACGGCCGTAAAGCGCGACTGCCGTAAATACGGCCGTAAAGCGCGACTGCCGTAAATACGGCCGTAAAGCGCGACTGCCGTAAATACGGCCGTAAAGCGCGACTGCCGTAAATACGGCCGTAAAGCGCGACTGCCGTAAATACGGCCGTAAAGCGCGACTGTCGTAAATACGGCCGTAAAGCGCGACTGCCGTAAATACGGCCGTAAATCGCGACTGCCGTAAATACGGCCGTAAAGCGCGACTGCCGTAAATACGGCCGTAAAGCGCGACTGCCGTAAATACGGCCGTAAAGCGCGACTGCCGTAAATACGGCCGTAAAGCGCGACTGCCGTAAATACGGCCGTAAAGCGCGACTGTCGTAAATACGGCCGTAAAGCGCGACTGCCGTAAATACGGCCGTAAAGCGCGACTGCCGTAAATACGGCCGTAAAGCGCGACTGCCGTAAATACGGCCGTAAAAGCGCGACTGCCGTAAATACGGCCGTAAAGCGCGACTGCCGTAAATACGGCCGTAAAGCGCGACTGCCGTAAATACGGCCGTAAAGCGCGACTGCCGTAAATACGGCCGTAAAGCGCGACTGTCGTAAATACGGCCGTAAAGCGCGACTGTCGTAAATACGGCCGTAAAGCGCGACTGCCGTAAATACGGCCGTAAATCGCGACTGCCGTAAATACGGCCGTAAAGCGCGACTGCCGTAAATACGGCCGTAAAGCGCGACTGCCGTAAATACGGCCGTAAAGCGCGACTGTCGTAAATACGGCCGTAAAGCGCGACTGTCGTAAATACGGCCGTAAATAGCGACTGTCGTAAATACGGCCGAAAAGCGCGACTGTCGTAAATACGGCCGTAAAGCGCGACTGCCGTAAATACGGCCGTAAAGCGCGACTGCCGTAAATACGGCCGTAAAGCGCGACTGCCGTAAATACGGCCGTAAAGCGCGACTGTCGTAAATACGGCCGTAAAGCGCGACTGTCCGTAAATACGGCCGTAAAGCGCGACTGTCGTAAATACGGCCGTAAATAGCGACTGTCGTAAATACGGCCGTAAAGCGCGACTGTCGTAAATACGGCCGAAAAGCGCGACTGTCGTAAATACGGCCGTAAAGCGCGACTGCCGTAAATACGGCCGTAAAGCGCGACTGTCCGTAAATACGGCCGTAAAGCGCGACTGCCGTAAATACGGCCGTAAAGCGCGACTGTCGTAAATACGGCCGTAAATCGCGACTGTCGTAAATACGGCCGTAAAGCGCGACTGCCGTAAATACGGCCGTAAAGCGCGACTGCCGTAAATACGGCCGTAAAGCGCGACTGCCGTAAATACGGCCGTAAAGCGCGACTGCCGTAAATACGGCCGTAAATCGCGACTGCCGTAAATACGGCCGTAAAGCGCGACTGTCGTAAATACGGCCGTAAAGCGCGACTGTCGTAAATACGGCCGTAAAGCGCGACTGTCGTAAATACGGCCGTAAAGCGCGACTGCCGTAAATACGGCCGTAAAGCGCGACTGTCGTAAATACGGCCGTAAAGCGCGACTGTCGTAAATACGGCCGAAAAGCGCGACTGTCGTAAATACGGCCGTAAATAGCGACTGCCGTAAATACGGCCGTAAAGCGCGACTGCCGTAAATACGGCCGTAAAGCGCGACTGCCGTAAATACGGCCGTAAAGCGCGACTGTCGTAAATACGGCCGAAAAGCGCGACTGTCGTAAATACGGCCGTAAAGCGCGACTGCCGTAAATACGGCCGTAAAGCGCGACTGCCGTAAATACGGCCGTAAAGCGCGACTGTCGTAAATACGGCCGTAAATCGCGACTGCCGTAAATACGGCCGTAAAGCGCGACTGCCGTAAATACGGCCGTAAAGCGCGACTGTCGTAAATACGGCCGTAAAGCGCGACTGCCGTAAATACGGCCGTAAAGCGCGACTGTCGTAAATACGGCCGTAAAGCGCGACTGCCGTAAATACGGCCGTAAAGCGCGACTGTCGTAAATACGGCCGTAAAGCGCGACTGCCGTAAATACGGCCGTAAAGCGCGACTGCCGTAAATACGGCCGTAAAGCGCGACTGCCGTAAATACGGCCGTAAAGCGCGACTGCCGTAAATACGGCCGTAAAGCGCGACTGCCGTAAATACGGCCGTAAAGCGCGACTGTCGTAAATACGGCCGTAAAGCGCGACTGCCGTAAATACGGCCGTAAAGCGCGACTGCCGTAAATACGGCCGTAAAGCGCGACTGCCGTAAATACGGCCGTAAAGCGCGACTGTCGTAAATACGGCCGTAAAGCGCGACTGTCGTAAATACGGCCGTAAAGCGCGACTGCCGTAAATACGGCCGTAAAGCGCGACTGCCGTAAATACGGCCGTAAAGCGCGACTGCCGTAAATACGGCCGTAAATCGCGACTGCCGTAAATACGGCCGTAAAGCGCGACTGTCGTAAATACGGCCGTAAAGCGCGACTGTCGTAAATACGGCCGTAAATCGCGACTGTCGTAAATACGGCCGTAAAGCGCGACTGTCGTAAATACGGCCGTAAAGCGCGACTGTCGTAAATACGGCCGTAAATCGCGACTGCCGTAAATACGGCCGTAAAGCCCGACTGTCGTAAATACGGCCGTAAAGCGCGACTGTCGTAAATACGGCCGTAAAGCGCGACTGTCGTAAATACGGCCGTAAATCGCGACTGCCGTAAATACGGCCGTAAATAGCGACTGTCGTAAATACGGCCGTAAAGCGCGACTGTCGTAAATACGGCCGTAAAGCGCGACTGTCGTAAATACGGCCGTAAAGCGCGACTGCCGTAAATACGGCCGTAAAGCGCGACTGTCGTAAATACGGCCGTAAAGCGCGACTGTCGCAAATACGGCCGTAAAGCGCGACTGTCGTAAATACGGCCGTAAAGCGCGACTGACGTAAATACGGCCGTAAAGCGCGACTGCCGTAAATACGGCCGTAAAGCGCGACTGTCGTAAATACGGCCGTAAAGCGCGACTGTCGTAAATACGGCCGTAAAGCGCGACTGCCGTAAATACGGCCGTAAAGCGCGACTGTCGTAAATACGGCCGTAAAGCGCGACTGCCGTAAATACGGCCGTAAAGCGCGACTGTCGTAAATACGGCCGTAAATAGCGACTGTCGTAAATACGGCCGTAAAGCGCGACTGTCGTAAATACGGCCGTAAAGCGCGACTGTCGTAAATACGGCCGTAAAGCGCGACTGTCGTAAATACGGCCGTAAATCGCGACTGCCGTAAATACGGCCGTAAAGCGCCGACTGTCGTAAATACGGCCGTAAAGCGCGACTGTCGTAAATACGGCCGTAAAGCGCGACTGTCGTAAATACGGCCGTAAATCGCGACTGCCGTAAATACGGCCGTAAATAGCGACTGTCGTAAATACGGCCGTAAAGCGCGACTGTCGTAAATACGGCCGTAAAGCGCGACTGTCGTAAATACGGCCGTAAAGCGCGACTGCCGTAAATACGGCCGTAAAGCGCGACTGTCGTAAATACGGCCGTAAAGCGCGACTGTCGCAAATACGGCCGTAAAGCGCGACTGTCGCAAATACGGCCGTAAAGCGCGACTGCCGTAAATACGGCCGTAAAGCGCGACTGTCGTAAATACGGCCGTAAAGCGCGACTGCCGTAAATACGGCCGTAAAGCGCGACTGCCGTAAATACGGCCGTAAAGCGCGACTGCCGTAAATACGGCCGTAAAGCGCGACTGCCGTAAATACGGCCGTAAAGCGCGACTGCCGTAAATACGGCCGTAAAGCGCGACTGTCGTAAATACGGCCGTAAAGCGCGACTGCCGTAAATACGGCCGTAAATCGCGACTGCCGTAAATACGGCCGTAAAGCGCGACTGCCGTAAATACGGCCGTAAAGCGCGACTGTCGTAAATACGGCCGTAAAGCGCGACTGCCGTAAATACGGCCGTAAAGCGCGACTGCCGTAAATACGGCCGTAAAGCGCGACTGTCGTAAATACGGCCGTAAAGCGCGACTGTCGTAAATACGGCCGTAAAGCGCGACTGCCGTAAATACGGCCGTAAAGCGCGACTGCCGTAAATACGGCCGTAAAGCGCGACTGCCGTAAATACGGCCGTAAAGCGCGACTGCCGTAAATACGGCCGTAAAGCGCGACTGCCGTAAATACGGCCGTAAAGCGCGACTGCCGTAAATACGGCCGTAAAGCGCGACTGCCGTAAATACGGCCGTAAAGCGCGACTGTCGTAAATACGGCCGTAAAGCGCGACTGTCGTAAATACGGCCGTAAAGCGCGACTGCCGTAAATACGGCCGTAAATCGCGACTGCCGTAAATACGGCCGTAAAGCGCGACTGCCGTAAATACGGCCGTAAAGCGCGACTGCCGTAAATACGGCCGTAAAGCGCGACTGTCGTAAATACGGCCGTAAAGCGCGACTGTCGTAAATACGGCCGTAAATAGCGACTGTCGTAAATACGGCCGTAAAGCGCGACTGTCGTAAATACGGCCGTAAAGCGCGACTGCCGTAAATACGGCCGTAAAGCGCGACTGCCGTAAATACGGCCGTAAAGCGCGACTGCCGTAAATACGGCCGTAAAGCGCGACTGTCGTAAATACGGCCGTAAAGCGCGACTGTCGTAAATACGGCCGTAAAGCGCGACTGTCGTAAATACGGCCGTAAATAGCGACTGTCGTAAATACGGCCGTAAAGCGCGACTGTCGTAAATACGGCCGAAAAGCGCGACTGTCGTAAATACGGCCGTAAAGCGCGACTGCCGTAAATACGGCCGTAAAGCGCGACTGTCGTAAATACGGCCGTAAAGCGCGACTGCCGTAAATACGGCCGTAAGCGCGACTGTCGTAAATACGGCCGTAAATCGCGACTGTCGTAAATACGGCCGTAAAGCGCGACTGCCGTAAATACGGCCGTAAAGCGCGACTGCCGTAAATACGGCCGTAAAGCGCGACTGCCGTAAATACGGCCGTTCAAGCGCGACTGCCGTAAATACGGCCGTAAAATCGCGACTGCCGTAAATACGGCCGTAAAGCGCGGACTGTCGTAAATACGGCCGTAAAGCGCGACTGTCGTAAATACGGCCGTAAAGCGCGACTGTCGTAAATACGGCCGTAAATAGCGACTGTCGTAAATACGGCCGTAAAGCGCGGACTGTCGTAAATACGGCCGTAAAGCGCGACTGCCGTAAATACGGCCGTAAATCGCGACTGTCGTAAATACGGCCGTAAAGCGCGACTGTCGTAAATACGGCCGTAAAGCGCGACTGCCGTAAATACGGCCGTAAATCGCGACTGTCGTAAATACGGCCGTAAATCGCGACTGTCGTAAATACGGCCGTAAAGCGCGACTGTCGTAAATACGGCCGTAAAGCGCGACTGTCGTAAATACGGCCGTAAAGCGCGACTGTCGTAAATACGGCCGTAAAGCGCGACTGTCGTAAATACGGCCGTAAAGCGCGACTGTCGTAAATACGGCCGTAAAGCGCGACTGCCGTAAATACGGCCGTAAAGCGCGACTGCCGTAAATACGGCCGTAAAGCGCGACTGCCGTAAATACGGCCGTAAAGCGCGACTGTCGTAAATACGGCCGTAAATCGCGACTGCCGTAAATACGGCCGTAAAGCGCGACTGCCGTAAATACGGCCGTAAAGCGCGACTGTCGTAAATACGGCCGTAAAGCGCGACTGCCGTAAATACGGCCGTAAAGCGCGACTGTCGTAAATACGGCCGTAAAGCGCGACTGCCGTAAATACGGCCGTAAAGCGCGACTGTCGTAAATACGGCCGTAAAGCGCGACTGCCGTAAATACGGCCGTAAAGCGCGACTGCCGTAAATACGGCCGTAAAGCGCGACTGCCGTAAATACGGCCGTAAAGCGCGACTGCCGTAAATACGGCCGTAAAGCGCGACTGCCGTAAATACGGCCGTAAATCGCGACTGCCGTAAATACGGCCGTAAAGCGCGACTGTCGTAAATACGGCCGTAAAGCGCGACTGTCGTAAATACGGCCGTAAATCGCGACTGTCGTAAATACGGCCGTAAAGCGCGACTGTCGTAAATACGGCCGTAAAGCGCGACTGTCGTAAATACGGCCGTAAATCGCGACTGCCGTAAATACGGCCGTAAAGCCCGACTGTCGTAAATACGGCCGTAAAGCGCGACTGTCGTAAATACGGCCGTAAAGCGCGACTGTCGTAAATACGGCCGTAAATCGCGACTGCCGTAAATACGGCCGTAAATAGCGACTGTCGTAAATACGGCCGTAAAGCGCGACTGTCGTAAATACGGCCGTAAAGCGCGACTGTCGTAAATACGGCCGTAAAGCGCGACTGCCGTAAATACGGCCGTAAAGCGCGACTGTCGTAAATACGGCCGTAAAGCGCGACTGTCGCAAATACGGCCGTAAAGCGCGACTGTCGTAAATACGGCCGTAAAGCGCGACTGACGTAAATACGGCCGTAAAGCGCGACTGCCGTAAATACGGCCGTAAAGCGCGACTGTCGCAAATACGGCCGTAAAGCGCGACTGTCGTAAATACGGCCGTAAAGCGCGACTGCCGTAAATACGGCCGTAAAGCGCGACTGTCGTAAATACGGCCGTAAAGCGCGACTGCCGTAAATACGGCCGTAAAGCGCGACTGTCGTAAATACGGCCGTAAATAGCGACTGTCGTAAATACGGCCGTAAAGCGCGACTGCCGTAAATACGGCCGTAAAGCGCGACTGCCGTAAATACGGCCGTAAATCGCGACTGCCGTAAATACGGCCGTAAAGCGCGACTGTCGTAAATACGGCCGTAAAGCGCGACTGTCGTAAATACGGCCGTAAATCGCGACTGTCGTAAATACGGCCGTAAAGCGCGACTGTCGTAAATACGGCCGTAAAGCGCGACTGTCGTAAATACGGCCGTAAATCGCGACTGCCGTAAATACGGCCATAAAGCGCGACTGCCGTAAATACGGCCGTAAATCGCGACTGTCGTAAATACGGCCGTAAATAGCGACTGCCGTAAATACGGCCGTAAAGCGCGACTGTCGTAAATACGGCCGTAAAGCGCGACTGTCGTAAATACGGCCGTAAAGCGCGACTGCCGTAAATACGGCCGTAAAGCGCGACTGCCGTAAATACGGCCGTAAAGCGCGACTGCCGTAAATACGGCCGTAAATCGCGACTGTCGTAAATACGGCCGTAAAGCGCGACTGTCGTAAATACGGCCGTAAAGCGCGACTGTCGTAAATACGGCCGAAAAGCGCGACTGTCGTAAATACGGCCGTAAAGCGCGACTGCCGTAAATACGGCCGTAAAGCGCGACTGTCGTAAATACGGCCGTAAAGCGCGACTGCCGTAAATACGGCCGTAAAGCGCGACTGCCGTAAATACGGCCGTAAAGCGCGACTGCCGTAAATAAGCCGTAAAGCGCGACTGCCGTAAATACGGCCGTAAAGCGCGACTGCCGTAAATACGGCCGTAAAGCGCGACTGCCGTAAATACGGCCGTAAAGCGCGACTGCCGTAAATACGGCCTGGAAACGCGACTGTCGTAAATACGGCCGTAAATCGCGACTGCCGTAAATACGGCCGTAAAGCGCGACTGTCGTAAATACGGCCGTAAAGCGCGACTGTCGTAAATACGGCCGTAAATCGCGACTGTCGTAAATACGGCCGTAAAGCGCGACTGTCGTAAATACGGCCGTAAAGCGCGACTGTCGTAAATACGGCCGTAAATCGCGACTGCCGTAAATACGGCCGTAAAGCCCGACTGTCGTAAATACGGCCGTAAAGCGCGACTGTCGTAAATACGGCCGTAAAGCGCGACTGTCGTAAATACGGCCGTAAATCGCGACTGCCGTAAATACGGCCGTAAATAGCGACTGTCGTAAATACGGCCGTAAAGCGCGACTGTCGTAAATACGGCCGTAAAGCGCGACTGTCGTAAATACGGCCGTAAAGCGCGACTGCCGTAAATACGGCCGTAAAGCGCGACTGTCGTAAATACGGCCGTAAAGCGCGACTGTCGCAAATACGGCCGTAAAGCGCGACTGTCGTAAATACGGCCGTAAAGCGCGACTGACGTAAATACGGCCGTAAAGCGCGACTGCCGTAAATACGGCCGTAAAGCGCGACTGTCGCAAATACGGCCGTAAAGCGCGACTGTCGTAAATACGGCCGTAAAGCGCGACTGCCGTAAATACGGCCGTAAAGCGCGACTGCCGTAAATACGGCCGTAAAGCGCGACTGCCGTAAATACGGCCGTAAAGCGCGACTGTCGTAAATACGGCCGTAAATAGCGACTGTCGTAAAATACGGCCGTAAAGCGCGACTGCCGTAAATACGGCCGTAAAGCGCGACTGCCGTAAATACGGCCGTAAATCGCGACTGCCGTAAATACGGCCGTAAAGCGCGACTGTCGTAAATACGGCCGTAAAGCGCGACTGTCGTAAATACGGCCGTAAATCGCGACTGTCGTAAATACGGCCGTAAAGCGCGACTGTCGTAAATACGGCCGTAAAGCGCGACTGTCGTAAATACGGCCGTAAATCGCGACTGCCGTAAATACGGCCATAAAGCGCGACTGCCGTAAATACGGCCGTAAATCGCGACTGTCGTAAATACGGCCGTAAATAGCGACTGCCGTAAATACGGCCGTAAAGCGCGACTGTCGTAAATACGGCCGTAAAGCGCGACTGTCGTAAATACGGCCGTAAATCGCGACTGCCGTAAATACGGCCGTAAAGCGCGACTGCCGTAAATACGGCCGTAAAGCGCGACTGCCCGTAAATACGGCCGTAAATCGCGACTGTCGTAAATACGGCCGTAAAGCGCGACTGTCGTAAATACGGCCGTAAAGCGCGACTGTCGTAAATACGGCCGAAAAGCGCGACTGTCGTAAATACGGCCGTAAAGCGCGACTGCCGTAAATACGGCCGTAAAGCGCGACTGTCGTAAATACGGCCGTAAAGCGCGACTGCCGTAAATACGGCCGTAAAGCGCGACTGCCGTAAATACGGCCGTAAAGCGCGACTGCCGTAAATAAGCCGTAAAGCGCGACTGCCGTAAATACGGCCGTAAAGCGCGACTGCCGTAAATACGGCCGTAAAGCGCGACTGTCGTAAATACGGCCGTAAAGCGCGACTGTCGTAAATACGGCCGTAAAGCGCGACTGTCGTAAATACGGCCGAAAAGCGCGACTGTCGTAAATACGGCCGTAAAGCGCGACTGCCGTAAATACGGCCGTAAAGCGCGACTGTCGTAAATACGGCCGTAAAGCGCGACTGCCGTAAATACGGCCGTAAAGCGCGACTGCCGTAAATACGGCCGTAAAAGCGCGACTGTCGTAACTACGGCCGTAAAGCGCGACTGTCGTAAATACGGCCGTAAAGCGCGACTGTCGTAAATACGGCCGTAAAGCGCGACTGCCGTAAATACGGCCGTAAAGCGCGACTGCCGTAAATACGGCCGTAAAGCGCGACTGTCGTAAATACGGCCGTAAAGCGCGACTGTCGTAAATACGGCCGTAAAGCGCGACTGCCGTAAATACGGCCGTAAAGCGCGACTGCCGTAAATACGGCCGTAAATCGCGACTGTCGTAAATACGGCCGTAAAGCGCGACTGTCGTAAATACGGCCGTAAAGCGCGACTGTCGTAAATACGGCCGTAAATAGCGACTGTCGTAAATACGGCCGTAAAGCGCGACTGTCGTAAATACGGCCGTAAAGCGCGACTGCCGTAAATACGGCCGTAAAGCGCGACTGCCGTAAATACGGCCGTAAAGCGCGACTGCCGTAAATAAGGCCGTAAAGCGCGACTGCCGTAAATACGGCCGTAAAGCGCGACTGCCGTAAATACGGCCGAAAAGCGCGACTGTCGTAAATACGGCCGTAAAGCGCGACTGCCGTAAATACGGCCGTAAAGCGCGACTGTCGTAAATACGGCCGTAAAGCGCGACTGTCGTAAATACGGCCGTAAATAGCGACTGTCGCAAATACGGCCGTAAATCGCGACTGCCGTAAATACGGTCGTAAAGCGCGACTGCCGTAAATACGGCCGTAAAGCGCGACTGTCGTAAATACGGCCGTAAAGCGCGACTGCCGTAAATACGGCCGTAAATCGCGACTGCCGTAAATACGGCCGTAAAGCGCGATTGTCGTAAATACGGCCGTTAAAGCGCGACTGTCGTAAATACGGCCGTAAATAGCGACTGTCGTAAATACGGCCGTAAAGCGCGACTGCCGTAAATACGGCCGTAAAGCGCGACTGTCGTAAATACGGCCGTAAAGCGCGACTGCCGTAAATACGGCCGTAAATCACGACTGTCGTAAATACGGCCGTAAAGCGCGACTGCCGTAAATACGGCCGTAAATCGCGACTGCCGTAAATACGGCCGTAAAGCGCGACTGCCGTAAACACGGCCGTAAAGCGCGACTGCCGTAAATACGGCCGTAAAGCGCGACTGCCGTAAATACGGCCGTAAAGCGCGACTGCCGTAAATACGGCCGTAAAGCGCGACTGTCGTAAATACGGCCGTAAAGCGCGACTGCCGTAAATACGGCCGTAAAGCGCGACTGCCGTAAATACGGCCGTAAAGCGCGACTGTCGTAAATACGGCCGTAAAGCGCGACTGTCGTAAATACGGCCGTAAAGCGCGACTGTCGTAAATACGGCCGTAAAGCGCGACTGCCGTAAATACGGCCGTAAAGCGCGACTGCCGTAAATACGGCCGTAAAGCGCGACTGCCGTAAATACGGCCGTAAAGCGCGACTGCCGTAAATACGGCCGTAAAGCGCGACTGCCGTAAATACGGCCGTAAAGCGCGACTGCCGTAAATACGGCCGTAAAGCGCGACTGCCGTAAATACGGCCGTAAATCGCGACTGTCGTAAATACGGCCGTAAAGCGCGACTGCCGTAAATACGGCCGTAAAGCGCGACTGCCGTAAATACGGCCGTAAATCGCGACTGCCGTAAATACGGCCGTAAATCGCGACTGCCGTAAATACGGCCGTAAAGCGCGACTGTCGTAAATACGGCCGTAAAGCGCGACTGTCGTAAATACGGCCGTAAAGCGCGACTGCCGTAAATACGGCCGTAAAGCGCGACTGCCGTAAATACGGCCGTAAAGCGCGACTGTCGTAAATACGGCCGTAAAGCGCGACTGCCGTAAATACGGCCGTAAAGCGCGACTGCCGTAAATACGGCCGTAAAGCGCGACTGTCGTAAATACGGCCGTAAATAGCGACCTGCCGTAAATACGGCCGTAAAGCGCGACTGCCGTAAATACGGCCGTAAAGCGCGACTGCCGTAAATACGGCCGTAAATCGCGACTGTCGTAAATACGGCCGTAAAGCGCGACTGCCGTAAATACGGCCGTAAAGCGCGACTGCCGTAAATACGGCCGTAAAGCGCGACTGTCGTAAATACGGCCGTAAAGCGCGACTGCCGTAAATACGGCCGTAAAGCGCGACTGCCGTAAATACGGCCGTAAATCGCGACTGTCGTAAATACGGCCGTAAAGCGCGACTGTCGTAAATACGGCCGTAAAGCGCGACTGCCGTAAATACGGCCGTAAAGCGCGACTGTCGTAAATACGGCCGTAAATCGCGACTGTCGTAAATACGGCCGTAAAGCGCGACTGCCGTAAATACGGCCGTAAAGCGCGACTGCCGTAAATACGGCCGTAAAGCGCGACTGTCGTAAATACGGCCGTAAAGCGCGACTGTCGTAAATACGGCCGTAAAGCGCGACTGTCGTAAATACGGCCGAAAAGCGCGACTGTCGTAAATACGGCCGTAAAGCGCGACTGCCGTAAATACGGCCGTAAAGCGCGACTGTCGTAAATACGGCCGTAAAGCGCGACTGTCGTAAATACGGCCGTAAAGCGCGACTGCCGTAAATACGGCCGTAAAGCGCGACTGTCGTAAATACGGCCGTAAATCGCGACTGTCGTAAATACGGCCGTAAAGCGCGACTGCCGTAAATACGGCCGTAAAGCGCGACTGCCGTAAATACGGCCGTAAATCGCGACTGA